>NW_027512735.1:0-300000 GCF_048772815.1 Callospermophilus lateralis | reverse complement strand
TGTGTCTATGAATATAGAGATAATGCATGAAAAGACCATACTGTGAATAAATAATATAACTGGTTCCACTTTAAATAATGGATTTAATTGATATCTGAAACTAAGTAAGAAATCTTATATTGATATACAATCATTCATTCCAGCTAGTTGTACATCTAATGGTAATATTAGGGTTTGGTTTATCATGACGGGTGTGTGAGTTTTGCTTCAAATGTGATAATGGAAATCGAAAATAATGAGTTTGGAAAGAAGTCTCATGAAAAGAGCAGTCAAGAAACATAGAGAAATACATGTGTTCTGAAGCAGGAAGTGACTGAAAGTGAAACAAATGCGTATTTATTAGCGAACTTGTGGATGAAATATATATCCTATGATGTGCATAAACTGAAGAAATAGTAATGTTCCAGTGTTGAATAAAAATGAATGTCAAAATACACATCATGTCCCATAGGAATCTACTAGCCTTGATATTAAACTGGGTCAGTTACTATAGAAATATTAGATTTTTTTTTTTGGTGTTATAATAGAATTTATTTTACCACTAGCATGCCACAGAATGTTGAGGAAAGAGCAATGGATTTTTAGTTATCGCACTAATAATCTAACATTTAATGACTCTTTTGGATAGTCTAGAAATTACATAAGGCTATGTAACATAATTTTTTTAATTTAACATTCATAAAAGCTTGGAGTTTTGGTAATATTTCTACTTTTTTATTTTTAATTTTTTCAGTTGTGATTGACCTTCATTTTGTTTATTTGTATGTGGTGCTTAGAATAGAACCCAGTGTCCCACACATGCTAGAAAAGCATGTTACCACTGAACCACAAACCCAGCCCCTCCACTTTTATCTTTACATCGAACATGCCTCTCCCTCATCTTTACTCACTTTCTTCCTCATTTTTCCCCTTCTCTCTCTTGCTTTTTCGTTTTCCTTTCATATCTGTTTTTCTCTCATGTCATTACAAACAGTAGTATGCTATGAAATTTAAATTTAAGACTGTTTTTTATAGTCATTGTTCTTTTTTGAGAAAATTTAATAATTATAATCACCTGATAGATATATTAAAATAAATTTTTATACATATGTATCTATATTCATGCATATGCATTACATATTATATATATACATACATATACATTTAAAAGTACTTTGATTAGCCTGTTAAAAATAATATAGACCAAAACTTTCTTAATTCTCAAGCCTTCCAGAATTAACATCTTACAGTGAAAATCAAATAAACATATTTAAATAAACAGGTATCATTCTTTTTATCAATACTGATAATTTAAAGTTTTATATCACATTAAGCTATAATACGGCATATTAAATCTTATGAATTAAAAAAAGTTTTTTGAATAACCTATTATTTAAGGACCATATGCACTGACATTTTAAAGGCTTTCTTGTGATTTCAATTTCTATCAATTGTGTATTAATTGCCAAATGCTTATTTTAGTACTTTTCATATTCATAATTGATATAAAGTCAATTGTTTAATTCTTCTTGTAAGTAATTACTTATTACAGTAGGGACATTATTAATAATTCTAAATCTGTATAAGAAAATAGTACAAAGATATTTTCATGCAAAATTAAGAATAATTGTGTGCTCTAAATGTCTGATTGTTGATACATATAACAAAGAGCTTTTGATGAGTCTCTTCCCCAGTAAAACATAAAATGCAAAGATATTGTTGGGTATATATGTGCAAATAAATATAAAGAAAATACACATTATCAGCTAGAAACTATTAAATAAAAGGTGAAAACAACAATCCAACACATTGTACGAATTTGTCAGATGAGGTAGTATTCTGGAAGAATAGCCTAAGACTAGACCTGGTCCATGACAAAATATTCACGAAAAAAAAGAAATATGAAAAATATAGAAAATGCTATGAATTTTTCATGAAGGTAGGTGAATTATCCTTTAATCTCAATTTATGTGCATTTTCAAAACCCAATTTCCTGGTAAAATAAATTTGTGATAGTTACAACTAAACGAAACAAAGTTTCTGCTTAGCAAAATGAATGCATCTCAACCCATTTTTAGCTGATTTCTTCCCACTCAATTTTAAACCGTTATTTATTTATTTATTTCTATTGGTTGTTCCAAACATTACAAAGCTCATGATATATCATCTTTGATACATTTGACTCAAATGGGTTATGAACTCCCATTTTTTCCACAAATATGAATTTCAGAATCACATTGGTTACACATTCACATTTTTGAATAATAGCATATTAGTGACTGTTGTGTTCTGCGACCTTTCCTATCCCCCACTATCCCCCCTCCCCTCCCCTCCCATCTTCCCTCTCTACCTCATCTGCTATTGTTCAATTCTCTCCATTGTTTCCCCCCAATTTCCCCTCAAATCCTCTTATATGTAATTTTGTGTAACATTGAGGGTCTCCTACTATTTCCATATGCTTTCCCTTCTCTCTCCCTTTTTCTCCCCCAACTCGTCTTTGTTTAATGATAAACTTTTCCTCATGCTCTTCCTCGATGTTCTGTTCTTAGTTGCTCTTTTAATATCAAAGAAGACATTTGGCATTTGTTTTTTTAAGGATTGGCTAGCTTCGCCTAGCATAATCTGCTCTAATGCCATCCATTTCCATGCAAATTCTATGATTTTGTCATTTTTTAATGAAGAGTAATACTCCATTTTGTATAAAAGCCACATTTTTTTATCCATTCATTTATTGAAGGGCATCTAGGTTGGTTCCACAGTCTAGCTATTGTGAATTGTGCAGCTATGATCATTGATGTGGCAGTATCTCTACAGTACGCTCTTTTAAGATCCTCAGGAAATAGTCCGAGAAGGGTGATAGCTGGGTCAAATGGTGGATCCATTCCCAGCTTTCCCAGGTATCACCATAGTACTTTCCAAATTGGCCTCACCAATTTGCAGTCCCACCAGCAGTGTACAAGTGTACCCTTTTCCCCACATTCTCACCAACACTTATTTTGTTTGACTTCATAATGGCTGCCGATCTTACTGGAGTGAGATGGTATCATAGGGTGGTTTTGATTTGCATTTCTCTGACTGCTAGAGATAGTGAGCATTTTTTCATGTACTTGTTCATTGATTGAATGTCCTCCTCTGTGAAGTGTCTGTTCAGGTCCTTGGCCCATTTGTTGATTGGGTTATTTGTTATCTTATTGTTTAATTTTTTTGAGTTCTTTGTATATTCTGGATATTAGGGCTCTATCTGAAGTGTGAGGGGTAAAAATTTGTTCCCAGGATGTAGGCTCTCTATTTACCTCTCTTATTGTTTCTCTTGCTGAGAAAAAAAAATTAGTTTAAGTGAGTCCCATTTGTTTATTCTTGTTAGTAACTCTTTGGCTATGGGCATCCTATTAAAGAATGTGGAGCCGACCCCACAGTATGTAGATCGTAGCCAACTTTTTCTTCTATTAGACACAGTGTCTCTGATTTGATATCTAGCTCCTGGATCCATTTTGAGTTAACTTTTGTGCATGGTGAGAGAAAGGGATTCAGTTTCATTTTGTTGCATATGGATTTCCAATTTTCCCAGCACCATTTGTTGAAGATGCTATCTTTCCTCCATTGCATGTTTTTAGCCCCTTTATCAAATATAAGAAAGTTGTAATTTTGTGGATTGGTTTCTGTGTCCTCTATTCTATACCATTGGTCCAGCTGCCTGTTTTGGTACCAGTACCACGATGTTTTTATTACTATTGCTTTGTAGTACAGTTTGAACTCTTGTATCGCTATACCTCCAGATTCACACTTCCTGCTTAGAATTGCTTTTGGTATTCAGGGTCTTTTGTTTTTCCCATATGAATTTCATGATTGCTTTATCATTTCTACAATAAATGCCATTGGGATTTTTATTGGCACCGATTTAAACCTGTAGAGAACTTTGGGTAATATCAACATTTTGATGATGTTAGTTCTGCCTATCCATGAACAAAGTACATTTTTTCCATCTTCTAAGATCTTTTTCTATCTCTCTCTTTAGGGTTCTGTAGTTTTCATTATATAAATCTTTCACCTCTTTCGTTAGGATGATTCCCAAGTATCTTATATTCTTTGTGGATATAGTGAATGGAGTGGTTTTCCTCATTTCCATTTCAGAAGTTTTTCTGCTGATATACAGGAATGCCTTTGATTAATGCGTGTTGACTTTATATCTTGCCACTTTGCTGAATTCATTTATTAACTCTAGCAGTTGTTTGTAGACCCTTTTGAGTCTGTTAAATATATTATGATGTCATCTGCAAATAGCGATAATTTAAGTTCTTCTTTTCCTATTTTCATGTCTTTAATTTCTTTTGTCTGTCTAATTGCTCTGGCTAGTATTTCAAGAACTAAATCGAATAGAAGTGGTGATAGAGGGCATCCCTGTCTTGTTCCAGATTTTAGAGGGAATGCCTTCAGTTTTTCTCCATTTACGATGATGCTAGCCTGAGGTTTAGCATATATAGCTTTTACAATGTTGAGGTAAGTTCCTGTTATCCCTAGTTTTTCTAGTGTTTTGAACATAAAGGGAGGCTGAACTTTGTCGAATGTTTTTTCTGCATCTATCAAGATGATCATATGGTTCTTGTCTTTAAGTCTATTGATGTGGTGAATAGCATTTATGGATTTCCGTATATTGAACTAGCCTTGCATCCCTGGGATGAATCCTACTTGATCATGGTGCACAATTTTTTGATATGCTTTTGTATTACATTCACCAGGATTTTATTGAGAATTTTTGCATCCTAGTTTATTAGAGATATTGGTCTGTAGTTTTCTTTCTTTGAAGTGTTTTTGTCTGGTTTCGGGATCAGGGTGATTTTGGCCTCATAGAATGAATTTGAAAGAGCACCTTCATTTTCTATTTCTTGAAATAGCTTGAAAAGTATTGGTATTAATTCTTCTTTTAAGGTTTTGTAGAGCTCCGCTCTATACCCATCCGCTCCAGGGCTTTTTTTGGTTCGTAGTCTTTTGATGGCTTCTTGTATTTCTTCCTTTGTTATTGGTCTGTTTAAATTGTGTGTATCTTCCTGACTCAATCTTGGCACATCGTATGACTTAAGAAATTTATTGATATCTTCACTATCTTCTATTTCATTTGAATATAGGGTTTCAAAATACTTTCTAATTATCTTCTGTATTTCTGTTGTGTCTGTTGTGATAATGCCTTTTTCATGCCGTATGTTAGTAATTTGAGTTCTCATTCTTCTTCTCTTTGTTAGCATGGCTAAGGGCCTGTCGATCTTATTTATGTTTTCAAAGAACCAACTTTTAGTTTTATCAATTTTTTCAATGTTTTTTTTTTGTTTCAATTTCGTTGATTTCTGCTCTAATTTTAATTATTTCTTGTCTTCTACTACATTTGCTGTTGTTTTTCTTTTCTTTTTCTAGGTTTTTGAGGTGTAGTGTGAGTTCATTTATTTTATTTTATTTTATTTTTTTGAGGAAAGAACTCCAAGAAATGAATTTCCCTCTTAAAACTGCTTTCATTGTGTCCCATAGATTCCGGTATGTTGTGTCTGTATTGTCATTTGTCTATAAGAATTTTTTATATCCTCCTCTATGTCTTCTGTAACCCATTGATCATTCAGTAGAATATTGTTCATTTTTCCATATGATGTAGGATTTTTCCTTCCTTCTTTTATCATTTATTTCCAGTTTCATTCCAATATGTTCAGATATGGTGCATGGTATTATCTCCAAGCCTTTATATTTACTAAGGGTTGCCCTATGGCATAATATATGAACTATCTTTGAGTAGGATCCTTGTGCTGCTGAGAAGAACGTGTATCCACTTGAGGATGGTTGATATATTCTATATATGTTGGTTAAGCCTAGGTTATTTATTGTGCTGTTGAATTCCATAGTTTCTTTATTCAGTTTTTGTCTAGAGGATCTTTCTAATGGCGAGATCAGTGTGTTGAAGTCACCTGTAGTTATTGTGTTGTAGTCTATTTGACTCTTGAACTTGAGGAGAGTTTGTTTCATGAGCATTGCAGCTCAATTGTTTGGTGCATACAAATTGATAATTGTTATTTCTTGTTGGTGGATGGTTCCTTTTAACAGTACATAGTGTCCTTCGTTATCCCTTTTTATTAATGTAGGTTTGAAATTGATTTTATTTGATATGAGTATGGCTACTCCTGCTTGCTTCCGAGGGCCATGTGAGTGGTATGATTTATCCCAACCTTTTACTTTCGGCCTGTGTATGTCTTTACCTATCATATGAGTCTCCTGAAGGCAGCAGACTGTAGGATTTGTTTTTTTGATTCAGGTTACTAACCTATGTCTCTTGATTGGTGAGTTTATGCCATTAACATTTAAGGTTACAATTGAAATATGATTTTTACTTTCATTCATGTTTATTTATTTATTTATTTTTAGTTTGGCTAGTTTTTACTTTTTGGTTATTTTCCTCCCCCTTTACTGAGATACCTCCTGCTGTTAGTTTGGGGCACTATTTTTCAATTCCTCTTCTTCTAGTATTTTGCTCAAATGCTTTGCAGTGCTGGTGTTCTTTCTGCAAATTCTTTTAGCTTTTGTTTATCGTGAAAGACACTAATTTCATTGTCAAATCCCAAACTTAATTTTGATGGATACAGTACTCTTGGTTGGAATCCATTATTTTTCAGCGTTTGAAATACATTGTTCCAGGATCTACTCGCTTTCAAAGTTTGTGATGAAAAATCAGTCGTTAACCTAATTGGTTTACCCCAGAATGTAATCTGCCTCATTTCTCTTTTAGCTTTTAATATTCTCTCCTTGTTCTGTATGTTAGCTATCTTGATAATTCTATGTCTTGGAGTTGGTCTATTATGGTTTTGAATGTTTGAGGTCATGTAGGCTTCAAGGATTTGGCAATCCATTCCATCTTTTATCTCTGGGAAGTTTTCTAGAATTATTTCATTTAATATGTTGTCCATTCCTTTGGTTTGAATCTCTATGCCTTCTTCTATCCTGATGACTCTCAAATTTGTTTTTTTATGACATCCCATATCTCTTAAATAGATTGCTCATGGGATATAAGCATCTTTTCTGTGTTGACTATATTCTTTTCAAGTTGATAAACTTTGTCTTCATTATCTGATCTTCTGACTTCTACTTAATCTAGTCTATTTACAATATTCTCGTTTGAGTTTTTAATGTGGTTTATATTTTTCTGCATTCCTAGGATTACTGTTTGATTTTTTTAAGAACTCTGTCTTTTGGTAAAGCTCGTTCTTTGCCATTTGAATTTGTTTGTTTAATTCATTTTCAAAATATTCTTTTATTGCTTGGACTTGCTGCCTCATGTCTTCTCTAATATTTCTTTCCATCTGAGTTAGGGATGCATTGAGTTTTTTCCCTATCCCTGTTTCTGATGATTCTAGGTCCTCCTGTAGAATTAAGTTGTCCGGCATTATTTGTACACCTTTTTCCCTTGTTTTTTCATGAAGTTCACATTACTTTCCAGCTCCGTTTGATTGCTGTGTTTCTGCTCTCTTCTATATATTTGTTTTGGTTTTATATATGTCTATTGTAGCTCCTTTGTGTTGGTAGACTGTGCATGCTAAAGTGGATTCCACTGGGAAGGAATTCAGACGGCCGAGCTCCAGTGATGTCACCTCTCTGCTATGGTGGGCCCCAGGCTCTTTGCCCAGGTGTTCGCATGGGGGTGTGGGACTGTACTGTCTCTGTTCGTTTTCAGCTCCTGCTCGCGGGTGTGCAGGCGGTCACAAGCTGTCCAGTCACGCAGTCAGCGGGTGGGCTGTCACCGGCGGTTGTGCGATCTCTAGCCACCCATTAGGGCGGGCATATGGCAGGTGATTGGTCGCTGGTGGGCAGGCGGTCTCCAGCCGTCCAGTCGCACCTGCAGCGGGCCGGCTGTTGCCGGTGGGCGAGCGTTCTCCAGGCGCCCAGTCACGCGGGCCTGGCCTCTAGTCCCCTGGTTTCTCCTGCTAGTCCTGGTTTCTCCTGCTACACCAGTTTTCCCCTGAGTAATGCCCTCGGCAGCTCAAACTGTACTCTGGCCTGCCGTTTCTTGGGTGTGGATTGTGTCTATTGGGAACCCCAGCACTCAATTGTTTTTTTTTTTTCCGTTTGCCCCTTCCCCATCGCTGGCTAGACAGATTCTGTTTTCACCACTGATGGGAGGGGGAGTAGAAGGTCAGGTGCCTCTAGTTTCCCCCCCCCATCTTTATTCAGGCTCTCTCTGATAATCCCTCCCCTGGAAAGCTTAGGAAAGATTTTATGCAAATATCCTACTGTATGGGAGATGAGCGGAAAACACACAACTGTTTTATTGTTGCAATCTGTCGGAGAGTGGCGGTGGTTACTTCAGCTCTCCAAGATGGTTGCCGTTGGTTTCCTTGGTGGAGTTTCCGTTGTGGGGGATAGAACTGTAGCTCTTCCTTCCCTGACTGAGATCCCGAACTCCGCCTGGGGCTCAGTGGGGGGTCAGCCGGCAGGATTCCACAGAATCTGCAGCAACGTTTCTCCCTGGATGCTAGTCGCTTCTCGGTGGTGCCCCGACGTCTGTAGCCACGGGGCGGGCCGCACGGATCAGTAAGCCCAGATCTCCGGTTGCATATTTGGCTCGCGTTTGAGACTCAATTACCGGACCTCGTTGGTGGAAATCATTCTTTTAGGTTTCGGTGCACACCCATTTTTCTGTAAGATCCTAACAAGATAGTCTTTTGTCATTCTAACTCGTTATTCACCTGCAATGTGGCGTGGTACACTGGGTGTGATGCACTGTATTCACGGCCAACTTGCAATGTCGAAATATTAGGTTTTGTATGCACCATTTACTGAAGATAGTTTTCAGTACTAGGCAACCAATATGTATTTCAGGTTGATGAATATTTCTGAGAATTATCTTTTGAAAAGTTGATTATAAATCCACATTCATGATATGAATGAATTTGGGGAGTGCACAATAAGGCACATATATTTCATATTTTGAAAAATCTTGAGAGTATATATATATATATATATATATATATATATATACACAGAGAGACATTACAATGTAGCATTATGTATGCCAACCGAAATTTATCGTGAAATACATATCATCCAGAGATCCAAAAATATTAATTTTACTGAACATGGATTTATGTATAATGTTGTTCAAATAGGAGGCTCAGCCATAGGTTGAATTTTCAGTTTCAACAGCATTTAGGAGGAGTGATATCTTCTCACAATTTGTATCTGCCAAGTCAGCCACCTCACAAAAATGTACGTGTGATACTAGGTAGGATTCTATATATGCATATAAAAATACATTTGCTGACTAGGTTACAGAGAAAGGGAGACATAAATTCACATGTTTGTTAACTTTAAAAACACATGGAGAACTATTTCAACAAAAAAAATTGACTAGATTTATAACTCCTACCCTATATAATGCAAAAGGCAAGTCCAAGAATACCAAACATGCCTCCTCTTAACTGCTTGTATTTCTATTCTGATTGGGTTATTATTTTCCATGATATTACGATTAGTAGTCAGAGTCTAGTAGGGTAGGGGTTAGTGTCAGGGATTCAGTATTTCAAATGGAAAATTGGAAAATGAATCCAATGTGTATGCAAATATGTGCTACACAAAAATGTTCCCACTCTCATCAAGAACTATGGCTTGACATTACTTTTGCCCCAAGTAAGACACAATTAGAGGAGAAGTGTTAGAAAATCTGTGAATACATATCTGGAATGGAATATGCTCAGTAGTTCACAACACTGGAGGTGGTAGAGGAGTTCCCAAAAGTAAGGGATAGGGTGAACACTCCACAAACATGGAGCTCTGCTGGCCTAAAGACTTCTTGAAGAACTGCCTCTGAGGTTGGGCACCTGAAAAATATGTTGTTTTCTGGAGCTTTAGCTTCATTTGTAGTGAGACCTTCAAAGCTGGGTCTACATCTATGTGACCTGGAGGACATGGTTTCTTATTTTCCAGTGAAGATGAGGCAGCAGTGCTGAATTTGCTCTTTGTAGGTAAACTGTGACCACTGGGGACTAAGTGTCTCCCCATGTGGACTGTGAAGCCATTTGGTCATCCTCCAAATTTCATGGTGTTTCTTGCTGCTACACTGGGAGTTTGCTATTTGATTCAAAAATACAAGGAGTTCTAGTGGGTCACAGTGCTGGATGGAGTTCTGTCACATGTGGTGGATCAGTTTCTGCAGGAGAATGCACCAAACATACTTCTAGCCCACATATATTGCCCCATTGACCATTGCAACTTGATTCTGAACATTGCCCTGAAATCTCTCAGTATTACAAGATGCCTTTATATAGAAGGGACTGCTTGCTGCACCATGTCAGTCACAAGCCATTTGGAAGCCAATTGAAGTTCCACAGGCCCCACCACAGATGTTTTATCACACACCTGACCACCACGGCTCTAGGCCCACTACTCAGCAGGCTCCAACTTATTGGCATCTCTGTTCAACACGATTTTCATGAAACCGAGTCAATCAAAGCACTGTCTGGTATACTCATGATCAGCAACAGGACATCCAAAGGTCCTCCATTGCCACCTGGTCATGGGAATTTCAAAAATTTTATGGTATTTTTGTAGCCATTTTTCAATGATGATGTTGGAGGCACTGTGGGTTAAAATTCACTCCAGAACCATTAAATGTAGAGGAAGCACATTTCAATGAAAGCTTTGGAGAATTCTCACAGGCAAGGCTTCTCAAAAAGTGGCCAAATGGTCACATGAAGCCAGTCCCATTGAGGTCTACAATGAGGTCCATGTGTGTTTCGACTCTCAAATATGGCTGACAAGTCTTTCAGAATAAAATCACATGATCTTGGCTGTGATTCCCAGTGCTCTGTTGAAAGCCACCCTGCACATAGATCTCAGTTTTCAAGGGGGACTCTCAGGCATGGCCTCCGAAAATCCCAACACAATTCATGGCAATAATTCTCTGAGTTCAGTTCCAGAACTCAGTCTCTAAGGGGAATCACACCAGAGTTCATGTAAAGGTGGACCCAGTCATCTCTTCCAAACACCAAACAAATGGCCACAATTAAAACCAAAACACTCCCACATGGCCCTCATGATCTTTCATATAGACACTCATCATAACCTCTGGCTGGATGTTTCCATGAGGGGCGAAACCCAAGACAGTCTCCAAAATAATCTCCCTTGCCCCTTAATAGCCTAAAATCAGGGTTGCCTGGACACACTTCCTGTGAACTAGGAGTGATCAAATAGGCCTGCTGTTAATACTTCTCTGCTTCTCCAATTTGAGGCCTACTGACTGTGGGGTTTATTTTTTTATGTGAATTGGAGTCATTATAAAACCCAAGCACATATTGGCTAGCTTCTGCAGGGCTTTGAAGAAATCATTTGACCCAAAGGATCCCTATTCTCACTTGATGGAGGTCAGGAACCTAAAAGAGGAAGGGGAGAGACTTCATCCACAATGACTGCTCTTTTGGCCATTTTGGTTTTGAATGCACACATGGGATCATTCTTAAGATACATCAGGTGGTGAGAATCTAAGACATTGCCTCAAACAGGGCCAAGAGGCTGATTCAGACACATCCATTTTCAAAGCAATTAAGCAAAGAGCCACAGGTGATGCCCATTCATTTCCATTTGAAACCTGTTTTCTTCAGGCTTCACAAAGGGGTGGCCTGAAACAAAGACCTTCCTGACATTCAGGGCAACAGAACAATAGGTAAGCAAAGCAGGGTTTCTCCACTGAGACTTTATTGGTCACACTGATATCTGAGTTTTCTGAGATGCTCGCCATTCCCTTCAGCTATCCAGTACATGGCCATGTAACAGGGTTTGGAAATGGTAGATATATTGGACACAAAACCATGAGCCTATTCTGTAGAGTGGCCAGAATTCAGGAAGAACGCACGAACTTTGGAAGATAGCGCGTGTTGCCCATCGATAAGGCAAGCCAAAATCCATTCATCAATTTGGCAGAATAAATGATGGGAAGCTTTCTACTAGACAGGACACATCAATTGATGCATTATCTTTTCTAATGTCTATTACCATGGACACAGTGGGATACACAGACATAGAAACACTCGCCTTGTCAAATGACTTACTAGAAACAGTTCACTCAAAACCAAACAAACCGCCTTTTCTATCTATTCTCAGAACATGAGGCAAATCCACAAACACACAGCGACACCCACAGAGGCACCTCCTTCCCCAAAGTAGGTCTGTGACTATCCAGAGTGTCCTCTGACTGGTGGGCCATAGTATGTTCCCCCGAAATGGCCTGTCCTGTCTCAGATCTGGTCTCTTTAACCAACTCTGTGAAGATGTCAGGAGCCACTGGTGAACCACTATCTGCTTTCTCAGGAAAGGCCCCTCTTTAGAGCTTTTCTGGCTTTTGGCCATTCTCATATCAGTAGGTACCAAGAAAGACTGACTCTGTCCTTGGTATATCCAAACAAGTGAGACCACTGGGACTGGGACTGGGACAGGCTCTGGGTGCCTGTCTTCCTGCATCCCAAGTTCTTAGAGTTCCATCACCAAGGAAGTGAGGTGAGGTCACTTCCTTCAGGAACTGAATGAGGTCACTGCCTTAGCAACAACTTTGTCCTAACAGTTGCTTCCAAGGGTCCCATGAGATGGAGGCTGCCCCTACGTCCTGTGACACTTTCACAAGTTAGAATGTATATCAACCATAGGCACCCGGGACCAGCTCTCCAAACAGGACTGTTTGAGTCCATATTCTAATGGGTGGCACTAGAGCAGATTATGCTTAGTGAATCTAGCCAATCCCTAAAAAACAAATACCAAATGTCTTCTTTGATATAATGAGAGCAACTAAGAATAGAGCAGGGAGGAAGAGCAGGAAGAAAAGATTAACATTAAACAGAGACATGAGGTGGGAGGGAAAGAGAGAGAAAAGGGGAATTGCATGGAAATGGAGGGAGACCCTCATTGTTATACTAAATTACATATTAGAGGTTGTGCATGGAATGGGAAAATAAACAAGGTGAGAAATGAATTACAGTAGATGGGGTGGACAGAGAAGATGGGAGGGGAGGGGAGGGGGGATAGTAGAGGATAGGAACGGTAGCAGAATACAACAATTACTAGTATGGAATTATGTAAAAATGTGGATGTGTAACCGATGTGATTCTTCAATCTGTATCTGGGGTAAAAATGGGAGTTCATAAATCACTTGAAGCTAATGTATGCTAATGTATGAATATGTTATGTCAAAAGATTTGTAAGGTTTTGAACAACCAATAATAAAAAAAAGAACAGAGAGGCTGATTCAGTAACAAGCTTTCATCCTGACCAGGTTGTTTGCCATGGAAGTTGACTTTTGCTCTCTCAGGTCCTTCAGTGGTGCCTATATCTTCTCCAGGGATCACTTCTGAATGAAACTTTGAGTTTTTCAACAGGTGGAAGATTCCCTACATTCCTCTATTTTAGGACCAACACTGTCCCTGCTCTTCTGTAAAGTTAGATTGAGGGAACAGTGTATCGTTTCGCTTAATAACAGGTTTGATTTGGGTTAGGAATCATTCTGCTTGATGAATAATGGTATTGGGAACATGTGATATTTATAAGAATATATAGGTGAAACATAAGTATGAAAACAGAAATCTAGGTAAGATTGGAATCCCACAAGGGCATTGCGCTCTTAATTGGGATACTTAGCTTTGATACATGTTCTGCATAGATGTTTCAGATAAATCAATAATCAATGGCATAGGACCTTGTACCTTGGATGATTGAATGTAGAAGTGAGTATCCACTCAAACTGGGATAGTCGGTAGGATTAGGAAGATATTCTGTAGGTTTCAGAAGAAGAGTGAGTACAGGAATTGTAACAAAAGTTCTTTAGCAATAGGGTATCACATAGACAGTGAATGTAAATGTCAGCACATGTGAAGTGTTAGTCAAAATTGTGAACTGGTGAAAATATTTAGGAAAGCAGACATCAATAGAGACATTAGGAAATCAGGGAAAGTATAAAGTGAGTGATAGGATTAGACATTTGCAACAGGGCTGAGGTTGAATATATAGTCTTAGGAAGAAACAAATATGTTGTCATAAATAGGATTGACATTTGAGAGCATTAGGCAACTTGGACATGAATGTTTTTAGTAATCCATGCTCACTTTCCATTTAGGCTTTGGTACAATCATAAGTGTGACCTCTGCTTTTTGTGTCCAGAATATTACTGTGATAAATGCATACGTAGATCAGGTGACATGAGTATTTCTTCCACCATTTCTGGGAGCAACATTTTGAAGACGAATAAATTAGTATTGGGGTTACAAATAGATGTACCCTGTGTCTATGAATGTAGAGATAATGCATGAATAGACCATACTGTGAATAAATAATATAATTGGTTCCAACTTTAAATAAAGAATTGAATTGATATCTGAATATATACAGAAAATCTTATATTGATATACAATTATTCATTCCAACCAGTAATACATCTAATGGTAATATTAGGGTTATGTTTTATCATGAAGAGTGTGTGAGTTTTGCTTCAAAATGATTATGGAAATCAAAAATAATGTGTTTGAAATGAAGTCTCATGAAAAGACCAGTCAAGAAACCTGGAGGAATACATGTGTTCTGAATCAGTAAATGATTGAAAGTGAATCAAATGCCTATAAATTTGTGAACTTATGGATGAAATATATGTCCTATGATGTTCATAAACTGTAGAAATTCTATTGTACCAGTGTTGAATAAAATGAACTTCAAAATACACATCATGTCCCATAGGAATCTACTTGCATTGATGTTAAACAGGGTCAGTTAATGTAGAAATATTAGGATTGTATGCACCATTCACTGAAGTTAGTTTTCAGTAATAGGAAACAAATATGTATTTCAGGTGGATGAATATTTCTGAGAATAATCTTGTGAAATGTTGATTATAAATCCACATACATGAACATGAATGAATTTAGGTAGTGTATATAAGACACATATATTTATGAACATGAATGAATTTAGGTAGTGTATATAAGACACATATATTTTATATTTGGAAAAATTTGGAGAGTATATATATATATATATATATATATATATATATATATATATATATTAAAAAACACACAGAGACAATAAAATGTAGCAATATATATGCTAATCGAAATTCTTCATGAAATGTACATCAGCCACAGATGCAAAAATATTTATTTTACCGAACATCGATTTATGTATAATGTTGTTCTACTAGGAGGCTCACCCATAGGTTGAATTTTCAGTTCCAACAGAGTTTAGGAGGAGTGATCTCTTCTCACAATTTGTATTTGCCAAGTCAGACACCTCAGAAGAATATACGTGTGATACCAGGTAAGATTCTATATGTGCATATAAAAATACATGTGCTTAATTGGCTACAGAGAAAGGGAGACAGGTATTCACATATTTGTTAACTTTAAAAACATGTGGAGAACTATTTCAGTTAAAAATTAGCTAGATTTATAACACCTACCCTATATCATTCAAAAGGCAAGTCCAACTATACACCATGCCTCCTCTGTACTGCTTGTATTTCCATTCTGTTTGGATTATTTTTCTCCATCATATTAGGATTAGTAGTCAGAGTCTAGTAGGTTATGGTTTAGTGTCAGGTGTCCTGGCCGGCTGGACACTTCAACGTGGGCGTTGAACCTTGTTGGGGAGGAATGAAGGGACAAGAGTGATGAGAGAAGACAGCAAGACAACAGTTCTGATCATGCTGAAAACTTTTATAGTTCTCACAGTGTATTTATATGCTGCGGATGAGAAAGCTCTCTTATCGGCAGTTGCTGGATTTCTTCACAGGGTGAGATAACCTCAGGATATTTTAGGAAGACGGATAGCCGCAGGATGTCTCAGGGTGATAGATGGCTGCGGGATGTCTCCCAGGCAGGAAATCTCGCAGGGGTCTATTTCTTGTAAGTGTCAGGCTATTTTTGAAGGAGAACTTCCTTCTAGCCCCTGACATCTTCCCCCTTTCTTATATAAAATATTTGACCATACCTTACAGGCCAATGTTTTAGGGGGTTATAGAGGCTCTGTTTCTCTAACAGGCCTTAGAATATCTACTGATCTGATCGAGCATGTTTACTAGGAGATTTCGTGGTGGCCTAGGCATGTTTTTTAAGGAGACGGCTTTGAGGGGGAAGCATGCCAACTGCCATGCACCAGAGCGTGTCACTCAGAAGACTTGGGTTTTGGGAACCATGGATCCATCCTCCTGCAGTCCTTCCTGCACCCTCTGTTATTATGGCCTAACGTCCTCACTCCATGGGTGCGTCCTCCCCCAAACAGAGGGGCCCATGGAGGACAAACCCTTATGGCAAGGGCAGAAGATGGTTGGTCAGAGCTGTTACTTAGAGTTTTATATAAGAAAGCGAGATCTGTGGGCATGTAACCTTAAGAAATAAGCTTGTGAGGAGGGTAGAACATCCTTTTAAATGTTGGCAGCACGGTCTTCCATATCCAGGAGATGATAGTGGACCTGTAGGGGCTTAGAGGCCAAAATATTAATCTGTTCTTTAATAAATTGTAACAGCCTGTTTATAATGCAGGGTCCTAGGGACACCATTAAAAGTAAACCCAACAAAGGGCCTAATAGGGGAAGAAGATAGGGCAGAAATCCATTAAGCCCAGTCCAAAGGGGATTTTCAAATATTTCCCTTCGTCTCTTTTCTAGATCTTCTTGAAGCTGCTTAATTTTAGTGCATACTATGCCAGAATTATTGGCATAAATGCAGCATCATTCCCCTAAGGCCAAGCAAATACCTCCCTGGTTAGCTGTCAGCAAATTTAAGCCTCGTCTTTTTTGAAGGAACACTTCTGCCAGGGAGTCTATTTGGTCCTGCAAATCTTTAATGGTTCATGATAGAGTTTTTATCAGTTGTTACTGATAGAGTTTATAATTTGTTGAGACAGGCGATGGTAAGAGTGAATAGACGTGCCTAAGCCAGTGTACCTGTGCCAACAGGAACTGTTATTCCAAGGCTGGCAGATTGTTGGCTGCATCTGAAAAGGAAGAAATTTTGTCCTCATGAGGAGTCCCTCTGTCCCTGTTTTGAGGTAAGTCATTAACCTGTTTAACCAGGAGTTCTGGTAACCATCTTGGGGCTGTTTGATCTTGGTCCAAAACATAAGCTGAGCCTCCACCCCAGATGAGGACAGGATCTGGGCCTTTTTATTTATTTGTAAGGGGATTGTGTCACATAACAGGTGGGCGAACAGAATTGGACGAGGGATGGCAGTGTCTGTCTGCTGCCGAATGGCCTTCATTGTCTAGGGTAAGAAAAATAAGGGCAAATAATGCATTGTTAAGGCGATGCCTGGCTGTGGTAAATACAAGGGAGGAAGCCTTAAGGAGGGTTAGCCAAGTTTTTAAGGTAAGGTGGGCAAGTTCCACAATGCCTTGGCCCTGAGGGTTGTATGGAATTCCAGGAGAATGACAAATTTGCAAGGTAGCACAAAACTGTTTAAACTTGGCAATGGTATATGTAGGATAAATATCTGTTTTAATATGTATTGGTTTACCCATAACAGAAAAGGCTGAAACAAGATGAGAAAGGACATCTTTGGTAGCCTCTCCAGAATGTGGTGATGCAAAAATAAAGCCGCTGAAGGTATCTACAGAAATGTGTATATATATTTGGCTATTACAAATTCAAGAAAATGAGTAACATCCATTTGCCAAAACTGATCTGGCAGTAATCCTCGGGGGTTAACTCCCAAGTGTTGAATGGGGAGGGAGACAGCGCAACTAGGGCATGCTTTTACTATTTCTCGTGCCTGTTGCCTGGTAATTTTACAAAGTAATCAAAGGCTCTGGAAATTTAAATGGTGTAGATTGTGTAACTCCGTGGCCTTTTGAATGGAGCCAACAAAAATTGGAAAGATGGAACGAGTTGCTGCATCAGCTTGGGCATTACCTTGAATTAGAGGGCTGGAAAGATCAGAGTGTGCCCTTATGTGTCCTAAGAAAAATGGGTGTTGTCTGACCTGAATTAGCTGCTGAAGCTGGTGAAACAGAAAGGCCGCATTGTTAGAAGCCTTAATGGGGGGTGAAATCACCAGCAGGTGCACAGAATGAGCAATGTAGCCACTGTCTTTATAAATATTAACAGGATTATAAAAAATGTTATAAAAACTTGTGTTATGTCAAACAATTCCACAAACTGTGGTGACTGATAGACAGTATCAAAGGTGGTAGGCTGGTTGTTGACAACAAAGACCGCTCGGCCATTACAGGAACCGTCTGTAAAGACAGTAAGGGCTTGAGGAATGGGAGCATTTTGATTAATTTCAGGAAAAGTAAATGGATGTAACTGGACAAAATGTAAAGGGGCGTCATTGGGGAGGTGGTGATCAATTGTTCCCAAAAGCCTGATAGGGAAATACCTCATTCATCCCTTGTCTCTAGTAAAAATTGGGTTTGGTCCTTAGTATATGGAATAAACATATTATCAGGGTCTTTGCCAAAATGTTGTAGAGAAATCAAATGACCTTTAAAAATAATAGAAGCTACCTGAGCAAGATAAACAGTAATAACCTTCGAGGATGTGTTGGGTAAATGGACCCAAAACAAGGGGCAGTCTTTATTTTTAAAATGTGGATCTCGCTGCCAAAATATTCCTGTGGGTGTATGAGGAGTGTGTAAAATAACCAGAACCAGAGGAAGGTTATAAGAAATTTGCGTAACAAATTGTTGGGCAATGGCTTCTGTGACTTGGTTTAATGCCTGTCATGCCTTGGGAGTAAGATTTTGAGGGGAGGAGGGGTGGGAATTACCTCTCAAAATATCATTAAGGGTCAAAAGTACACAAGTGCATAATTTTAAATATGTTATTAGCCATTGAATATGCCTCAGTAATTTCTGAAAATCTTTAAGGGTGTGAAGATGGTCCACACGTAGTTGTATTTTAGAAATTTGGATCTGATTTCTGTAGAATTTTAAGGCCCAAACTTTTATAAGAGTCCTGTGTTTGAACCTTATTAGGAGCTATCTGTAGTCCCAAGGTAGTGAGGATTTTGTAAAAGTCCAAGTAACAATTATTAAGATCATGGGTATTAGGTGCAGCAATTAACAAATCATCCATGTAATGTAAAATATAAATTTGTGGCCCTCGCTCTCTCACAGGGTCTACTTCTTGAGCAACGTATTTTTGGCAAAGAGTAGGGATGTTGGCCATACCTTGGGGAAGAACCTTCCATTGAAGTCTCTGCATAGGGCCCTGAATATTAATGCAAGAAAGACTAAAGGCAAAATAGGGTCTATCCACAGGATGCAAAGGAATGGTAAAAAAGCAATCTTTTAAGTCCATAACCATTTTACAATAGTTTTTGGAAATAGCCACTGGTGTGGGAATGTCTGGCTGTAGTGCTCCCATCGGGAGTATAACTTTATTAATGGCACACAAATCTTGTAAAAGGCGCCACTTGCCTGATTTTTTCTTGATAACAAAAATAGGAGTGTACGATGGTGAGGTTGAGGGCTCTACATGGCGGGCTGCCAGCTGTTCCTTCACTAACATGGAGGCAGCCTCCAAATTTTCTTGGGTAAGGGGCCACTGATCCACCCACACAAGAGTCTGAGTCTCCCAAATAATTTTATCTCCATGGGAACAGGAGGGTCAGGAACCGACACTAAAAATCCAAATATCCAAGTCCATATGTATTTTTTTTTATGGGTTGTATAGGCTCCACCAGTCCTTGTCTCAGCCTCCCAAGGCCTGTACCAGGGACAAAATTCATACGGAGCATTTGATGAGTCACCATGGAATTGGGACTGGCAAGAATAACTTCTATTTGACTCAAAATATCTCCAGCCCATAGGTAAACAGGGAGGTCAGGAACAACGAAAGAAGTGACAGTTCCCTTATTACCCTCTTTATCAGTCCAGCTAAGAGCAGTAGAGCTGACCAGAGGATTTTTTGACTTTCCTATCCCTTTAAGGTCAGTCAAGGATGGGGTGAGGGGCCAACCTGATCGCCAGTATTTTTGAGAAATAATTGTCGCATCAGCTCCAGTAACTACAATTGCTTGGTATTCCTTTCCTTCAATAAGTAAGGTAAGGGTGTGTCTAATATGAGAAATGGGATAAACCCAATATACCTCAGAGGAGCCCAAGGAGGCAGTCCCCCACAGTAGGTTTGGGAGGTGGAAATGCCCCTTAATCTAAGGGAAGAAGTATTAATTGTGCAAGACTTTTTCCTCCTGGGATGGCCGCAATTCTATTAATAACTGTGGCCAGTATTTTTATTTCTCCAGTGAAATCATTATCATTAATGCCAGGGAAGACCTGAACACCTTCTAAGGTAGTAGAGGCTCTTCCAAGAATAAGGGCACACGTATGAGATGGAGGGGCACCCATAATTCCAGTTGGTATTATCTGGGGCCCTTGCATTGAGTCTAATATTGTATCAGTGGTGGCACAGAGGTCCAATCCTGCACTGCATGGAGTGGGTAGTTGGAGGGAGCCAATTGTGGAGAAGGATTTTGAGGTAGGTTGGGAGTTTGGGAGGGAACAAACCTCATTGCCCCAGGGAGTTTCCTGAGAAGTAGGAAGAAATAGGCTGTCTGAGGGCATTTGTCATTGATCTACACTCACTGGCCCAGTGATGACCTTTACCATATCAAGGACAAAGTGTAGCTGGGGTCGGTTTAGCTCCAGTTTGAGGAGACACTATTCTTACTCTTTGTTTGCCTGTCGGACACCTGCGTGCAAAATGGCCTGGTTGTTTACAAGTAAAGCAAGTACTTGAGCCAGTATTGTAAAAGGCCTTGGTAAATGCGGCACTAATTTGAGACCCATGGCATGGGCTGCACCCACGCCTGCACAGATTCTAATAAAGTCAGAAAGTTTCCCTTTATCCTTATGATGTCGAAGAACATCCTGACATGCCGGGTTGACATTTTCAAAGGCAAGATGTTTTACAAAGGTGCTTTCGCTTTCGCTTGGTCCAAGCAAGCATTCCACAGCTAGGTAAAGCCGGGGAACAAAGTCGCTATAAGGCTCGTCGGGCCCTTGTCGAGTTCTTGCCAGGGAAGTGATAGCCGAGGCCCTTTCAGGGAGGCGTCTCCAAGCAACTAAGCCAGCCATCTAAATCTGCGCAAAAAGTCCAGCAGGGAAACGTGCCCGTTTAGTTTTAGTGTCAAAAGTTGCATTGCCCACTAGCTTAACATAAGTCCAGGATTTAGAGGAGGCCTTTGTTAATTTTTTTTGAGTAGTTTCTGACAGGGCTCTTTGAAATCTGCATTCCATAGCAGGAAGTCTCCGGCACTGAGGGCAGCTAGGTCTAAAAATTTCCAATCATTGGGAGTAAGAAATTGTGTGCTGCAGCTTTTTAATAAAGCCAACGTATAGGGCACAGTGGGGCCATAGTGAGCACAAGCCTTTTTAAGTTTTTCAAGAAAATGGAGGCTAAAATTTTGTAGACACTCTGGGTTCCTTCCTGCCTAGGGGTGAACTCCTCATCCTCTAAGTCCTGATCTCCTTGATCCATTTCCCCCGCTTCCTCCTCTTTTTCCTCTTCTAAGTCTTTGACCTCAGCCTGGGCAGGCTTATCTATCTGACTGGTGGTGACTGGAAGGCGAGCACAGGCCGATGGAGTGGCTTCGCCTTTGTATTAGACCACTGTGGGCCAGCTTGTGTTGACTCCATTCCTAAGGCTAATGAAGAGAGCTCAGAGTCAAGGGATCTTTATTCTTTTAAAAATTGGATCTGTTCCCGTCCATGTTGGAGAGACTCTCTCAAGGGAGCCAGGTTAGGCAAGGGAAGTGGGGAAAAAATATCTGGGGGGACATTTAGCCCCTGAAGGGCCAGAGCACAAAAGGCAGGAGGGATATAGGAGGGAGGAGAATGTGTAAGTCCTATAGTCTGTGGCAGGGTCCTGAGAGGTGGAGAGTCTTCTGAATGGTAGCGAGCTGCTTCCTTCTCCAAGGTAGCCTCCTCCCCAGGGGTCAATGTTTCTCCGGGATTTAAAACTGCATAAAGGCGGTTGGAAACCATTGGAGCCTTATTCATTAGGGTGGGATTTTGAGGAAGATCAGGAAGGTCCCAGGGTCCTGGGGAGACTAAGAAGGGTCTATGTCTATACTAACTGATGGGCATGCCGAGAAGGGACGAGAGGTCTTTTGCATAGTCTCTTCCCCAATCCTGACAAGTATTAAGGTACCATTGTCAAAGGGTGAACTTTTAAGAATTTCACTAATTTATTTCCAGAAAGAAAAGGTAGGAACAGGCACTTTTTCTGGGCCAAAGGATTCATAATAATCTTTTAAAATGTCTCCTACTCTAAGTCATCTTTTACCATCAATGGTACCTTCAAGGGGAAACCATGGAAAAAATTCTTCGATGTATGAAAAGAAAAATATTAAGTCATTTTTCTTAACACGTGCCCCCCATGTATTTAAGGATTCCTTGTGGCCTGACAAAAACAAATCATGAAACGAAACTGCTTGTCCCATGGTGGGTCACTCACTGTGCGTCATCCCCACTCTCCTCCTGGATCTGTCTCTCAGTGGTGTCTGCTGAGGCAATCGCGAGCTCCACTTGCCCAAATCTTCCAGGAGGACAGGGTTCCCCCTCAGTCAAAGGCTTGAGCCCCAGTCGTTGGGCGCCAGTTGTCCTGGCCTGCAGGACACATCAACGTGGGTAGCAAACCTAGATGGGGAGGAATGAAGGGACAAGAGACACATGAGATGACAGCAAGACAAAAGTTCTGATCAAGCTGCAAACTTTTATTGTTCACACAGAGGAATTTATATGCTGGAGATTTGAAAGCTCTCTTATCAGCAGTTCCTGGATGTCTTCACAAGGTGAGATAACCTCAGGATATTTCAGGAAGACAGATGGCCACAGGATGTCTCAGGAACACAGATGACTACAGGATGTCTCCCAGACAGGATGTCTCCCTGGGGGCTGTTTCTTGTAAGTGTCAGGCTATTCTTTGAAGGAGAATTCCTTCTACCCCTTACAGTCAGGGATTCAGTATTTCAAATGGAAAATTGGAGAAAGAATCCAATGTGTATGCAAATATGTCCTACCCAAAAATCTTCCCACTCTCATCCAGAACAATGCCTTGACATTACCTTCACCCCAAGTAAGACACAATTAGAGGAGAAGAGTTAGAAAATCTGTGAATACACATCAAGAATGGAAAATGCTCAGGAGTTCACAACCTTGGAGGTGGTAGAGGAGTTTCCAAATGTAAGGGAGAGGGTAAAACTCCACAAACATGGAGCTCTGCTAGACTAAAGACTTTTTGAGAAACTGCCTCTGAGGTTGGGCACTTGAAATATATGTTGTTGTCAGGAGCTTTAGCTCCCTTTGTAGTGAGACCATCAAGCTGGGCCTGCATGTATGTGACCTGGAGGACATGGTTTCTTATTTTCCAAAGGACATGAGGCAGCAGTGCTGAATTCTCTCTTTGTAGGTAAACTGTTGTCACTGTGTGCTAAGTGTCTTCCAGTTTGGAAGCCATTTGCTCATCCTCCAATTTTGTTGTGTTTCTGGCAGCTGCACTGGGAGTTTGGTATTTGCTTCATGAAATACGAAGAGTTCAACTGGGACACAGTACTGGAGGGAGTTCTGTCACATGTGATGGGTAAGGGTCTGCGGGAGAATGCACCAACCAGGCTTCTATCCCACATAGCTTGCCCCCTTCACCATAGCAATCTGATTCTAAACATTGCACTGAAACCTCTCCATATAACAACATACCTTTACATACAAGGGTCTGGGGGCTGCACCATGTCAGTCACAAACCATTTGAAAGCCAATGGCAGATCCACATCACCCAACCACAAATGTTTTAACACACACCTTCACACCACTTCTCTAGGCCGACTACTCAGCAGGGTCCAAATTACTGCCATCTCTGTTCTACACCATTTTCATGAAACCCAATCAAACAGGCACTGTCTGGTATACTCGTGATCATCAATAGAACATCCAAAGATTCTACAGTGCGAAGTGGTCATGGGAATTTCAAAAATTTCATGGTAATTATCAGACATTTTTCAAGGATGAAGTTGGAGGCACTGTGGGTTTCAATTCATTCAGGAACCATTAAATGGAGAGGAAGCTCATTTCATTGAAAATTCTGGAGAATTCTAACAGCCAAGGCTTCCCAAAGACAGGCAAAAAGGTCACATAAAGCCAGGCGTTTGAGGTCTACAATGTGTGGTCCATGTGTGTTTTGACTTGCAACTATGGCTGCCAATTCTTTAAGAATAAAATTATGTGATATTCTTCCTGAGATTCCCAGTGCTCTGTGGAAAGCCACCCTGGGCCTAGATCTCAGTTTCCAAGGGCAACTCTCATGTGTGGCATCCTAAAATCCCAACACAATACATGGCAATACTTCTTTGAGGTCCATTCCAAAACTCAGTCTCTAAGGGGAATCACACCAGTGTTCAAGACCAGGTGGACCCATCATCTTTTCCAACAGCCACAAAAATGACCACAATTAAAACCAAAACACTTCCACATGGCCCTCATCTTCTTTCATATCGACACTCATCATAACCTCAGGCTGTAGTTTTTCATGAGGGGCACAGCCAAGGACAGTATCCAAAATAAGGTCCCTTGCCCACATTTGCCTAAAGTCAATGTGGCTGGGAAACCCTTCTAGTGAACCAGGAGTGATCAAAGAGGCCTGCCCTTAATACTGCTCTGATTCTCCATTTTGAGGCCTAATGAATGTGGGGTTTAGATTCTTTATGTTAATTGGAGTCATGAGAAACCTATGAACGTATGATCTAGTCTCTGCAGGGCTTTGAAGAACTCATTTGACCCAAAGGATCCCTATTCTCATAGATGGACATCAGGAACCTTACAGAGGAAGGTGAGAGACTTCATCCACAATGACTGCTCTTTTGGCTCTTTTGGTTTTGGATGCAAACGTGGGATCCTTCTTTAGATCCATCAGGTGCTAAGAATCTAAGCCATAGCCTCACACAGGGCCAAGAGGCTGATTCAGACACATCCCTTTCCAAAGCAATTAAGCAAGGAGCCACAGATGATGCCCATTCATTTCCATTTGAAAACTCTTTTCTTCAGGCTTCCCAAAGGGGTGGCCTGAGGCAAAAAACTTCCTGACATTCAGAGCAACAGAACAATAGGTAATTAAAAGTACCAAAGCAGGGTTTCTTCACTGAGACTTGTCAGAAGCCAGTGGTGAGCCACTATCTGTTTTCTCATACAAGCCCCCTCTTCAGAGCTTTCCTGGCATATGGCCATTCTCACATCTGTAGGTACCAAGATAGGCTGACTCTGTCCTTGGTAATTCAAAACTAGTGACACCACTGGGAGTGGGACTGGGACTGGCTCTGTGTGCCTGGCTTCCTGGATGCCAATTTCCATCACCAAGGAAGTGAGGTGAGGTCACTTCCTTCAGGATCTGAATGAGGTCACTGCCTTGGCAACCACTTTGTCCTAACAGTTGCTTCCAAGGGTCCCATGAGATGGAGGCTTCCCCTACTTAATGTGACAATTTCACAAGTTAAAATGGTATATCAACCATTGGCACCCGGGAACAGCTCTCCATACAGGCCTGATTTGGTCCATCTTCTCTACATTAAGAAGAGAGAAGCTGATTAAGACACAACCCTACATCCTGACCAGGTTGTTTGCCATTGAAGATGACTTGTGGTCTCTCAGGTCCTTCATAGCTGCCTACATATTCTCCAGGGATACTTTCAGCATGGACCTTTGAAGTTCTCAGCAGGTAGAGGATCCCTACATTTCAGTATTATAAGACCACCTCTGTCCCTGCTCTTCTGTAAAGTAAGATTTTGGGAACACTGTATGTTTAGGGTTAATAACAGGTTCAATTTGGATTAGGAATCATTTTCTGGATGAATAATGGTATTGGCAACCTGTGAAATTTATAAGAATATAGAGGTGAACTGTGTGTATGAAAATAGAAATCCAAGTAAGATTGGAAGCCCAGAAGTGCATTGGGCCCTTGATTGTGATAGTGAGCATTGAATTACATTCTGCACAGATGTCTCAGATAAATTGATATACAATGGCATAGGACATTGTACCTTGAATGATTGAATGTAGAAGCGAACATCCGGTCAAAAAGGGATAGTCAGTAGGAATAGGAAGATAGTAGGTAGGTATAGGAAGAAGGGTGAGTATATGATTTGGAACAAAATTTCTTTAGCAACAGGGTTTCGGATAGAAAATGAATTTAAATGTCAGCACATGTGAAGAGTCTGTCACAATGATAAAGTGGGAAAAATATGTAGGTAAGCAGATATCAATAGAGACATTATGAAATCAGGGTTGAGTTTGAATATGCAATCTTAGGAAGAAACAAATATGTAGTCATCAATAGGATTGACATTTGAGAGCATAAGTAATCTTGGACATCGATAATTTTAGTAATCCATGTTAATTTTCCATTTTGGCTTTGGTACAATCATAAATGTGAACTTTGAATTTAGTTCCAGAATATTTCTGTGAATAAATGTATATGTAGATCAGGTGACATGAGTATTTCTTCCACCATTTCTGGGAGCAATATTGACTGACTACTTCTGATTGATAGGTACAGATTCTTTATGTGAATTGGAATCATGAGAAACCCAAGCACCTCTTCAGGGATTGAAGAACTCATATGACCCAAAGGATCCCTATTCTCAATTGATGGAGGTCAGGAATCTAACAGAGGAAGGGAAGATACTTCATCCAAAATGACTGAACTTTTTGCCATTTTGGTTTTGGATGCACACATGGGATCTTTCTTTAGATCCATCAGGTGCTGAGAATCTAAGTCACAGCCTCACACAGGGCCAAGAGGCTGATTCAGACACATCCCTTTCCAAAGAAATTTAGCAAAGAGCCATAGGTGATGTCCATTCATTTCCATTTGAAAACTGTTTTCTTCAGGCTTTACAAAGGGTTGGCCTGAGGTAAAGAACTTCCTGACATTCAGGGCAACAGAAAAATAGGTAAGCAAAAGGCCCAAAGCAGGGTTTCTCCACTGAGACTTTCCTGGTCACACTGTCCCTGCTCTTCTGTAAAGTTAGATTGAGGGAACAGTGCATGGTTAGGGTTAATAACACGTTCGATTTGGGTTAGGAATCATTCTGCAGGATGAATATTCGTACTGGGAATCTGCAATAATTACAAGAATATATAGGTAAAATAAAAGTATGAAAACAGAAATCTAGGCAAGATTTGAAGCTCAGATGGGCATTGGGCCCTTGAGTGGGTTACTTAGCTTTGAATTATGTTCTGCACAGATGTCTCAGATAAATCGATATACAATGACATAGGACCTTGTACCTTGGATGATTGAAAGTTGAAGAGAACATCCAGTCATAAAGGGAAAGTCCATAGGTTTAGGACGATAGTCTCTAGGTTTAGAAACAACAATGAGTATAGGATTTGGACCAAACGTTCTTTAGCAATTGGTTTTCAATAAGAGAGTGAATGTAAATATCAGCACATGTGAAGAGTCAGACACAATGATGAAATGGGGAAAATATGTAGGAAAGCAGATATCAATAGAGACATTAACAAATCAGGCAATGTATAAAGTGAGGGATAGGATTAGACATTTTCAACAGGGTTGAGTTTGAATATATAATCTTAGAAAGAAACAAATACATAGGATTTATCAATAGGATTTACATTTTAGAGCATTAAGCAACCGGGACATGGATATTTTTAGTAATCCATGCTCACTTTCCTTTTAGGCTTTGCTACAATCATAAGAGTGACTTTTGCTTTCTGTGTCCAGAATATTACTGTGTTAAAATTTATATGTAGATCAGGTGACATGAGCATTTCTTCCACCATTACTGGGAGCAATATTTTGAAGACGTATAAATATTGGGGGAACAAAGTGGAGTACCCTGTGTCAATGGATATAGAAATAATGTATGAATAGACGATACTGTGAATAAATAATATAACTGGTTCCAACTTTAAATAGTGGATTGATTTGATATCTGAAAATATACTGGAAATCTTAAACTGATATTCATACATTCACTACAACCAGGTATACATCTAACGGTAATATTAGGGTTATGGTTTATCATGAAGAGTGTGTGAGTTTTGCTTCAAATATGATTATGAAAATCAAAAATAATGTGTTTGGAAAGAAGTCTCATGACAAGACCAGTCAAGAACACTGGAGGAATATATGTGTTCTGAAGCAGGAGGTGATTGAAATTGAAACAAATGCCTATAAATTTGTGAACTTGTGGATGAAAGATATATTATATGATGTGCATAAACTGAAGAAATAGTAATGTACCACTGTTTAATAAAAATGAACCGCAAAATACACATCATGTCCCATAGGAAAATGCTTGCATTGATGTTGAACTTGGTTTTACTGTAGAAATATTAGGATTTGTGTGCACCATTCACTGAAGTTACTCTTCAGTACTAGGAGACAAATCTGTATTAAAGTTGGATGAATATTTCTGAGAATAATCTTGTGAAAAGTTGATCATAAATCCACATACATAAATATGAATGATTTTAAGGAGTGTATAATAAGATTCATATATTTCATATTTTGAAAAATTTGGAGAGTATATATATATATATATATATATATATATATATATATATATATATAAATATATATACACACACACACACACACACACACACACACGGAGACAGACATTTAAACTAGCAATATATTTGCCAATTGAAATTCATCATGAAATATGTAACATCCACAGGTGCAAAAATATTGATTTCACTGAAAATGGATCTATATATAATGTTGTTCTAATAACAAGCTCACCCATAGGTTGAATTCTCAATTCCAACAGTGTTTAAGAGGAGTGATCTCTTCTCATAACTTGTATATGCCTAGTCAGCAACCTCACAAAAATGTACGTTTGATAACAGGTAGGATTCTATATGTGCATATAAAAATACATGTGCTGAATAGTCTACAGAGAAAGGAGACACCAATTTGTTGAGAGCCACAGCTTAAGGGGCCCCATCAAACTTCCAGTTACCAGCAACATTCCCCTGTGAGATGATTATTGGCTCACAGCGGCCCCAGCAACATCTAGCTGATTGGCTCCTCTGTGGTGATGCACAATGGAGATGCTCATTGAGCTTTTTCCCCGCTCTTTCCGACTGCCAGCTGATGATTGGCTCACAGCAGCCCCAGCAACATCAAGCTGATTGGCTCCTCTGCCATGATGCACATTGGGCAGTTTCCCTGCCCTTTCAGACCACAGAGCTGCTCATTGTGGGACTTTTTTGGCTTCACCCACCTGACCCAGCCATATGGCCTCAAGAGCAGGAGGATTGTGGGAGGTGGAGAGGCTTGTGGGTGTGACAGAAACTTTGCAAGGAAGCCAGTGGTGGCAGTTGGGCTCTGAGGGTTTTTCCTAAGGAGCTGTTTTGCTTGGCGTGTGTGGTTCTAAAAATAAACTTTGTTTCTTTTGAAAAGTCGCTCTTGAATCGTGCCCAGCCAGACTGCAGCATTTGGTGGCTCGCATGGGGAGCCACTGAGGGTAAGTGATAAGGTAAACTGCTAGCCCCTGAGGGAAGGGCGAGAGGATCGGTAGCCATTTTAAGATTCCTCTTTTGTTTTGCTTCACTTTTGTTGCCTGTCCATGGAGATGAGTTAGATGGATGAAAAACCACTCACATCTGAGAAAAAAATTATTTACTTCTGAGGAACAGATAGGGAGAAAGGACGGATGCACATGTCAGTAGGATATAAAGGCTATAATGACTTTTTGTTGTTCCCTTTTTATTTTATTCTGTCTCGGTTTTGTTTGGCATCGTCTTGTTGGGTTGTATTATAGTAGAAATACAGGATCAGAAATTAGTAAAAAAACAAACTGAAAGAGTGTTAAGTAAATTGTTAGAGGAAGGAGGCACCTCAGTAAAGTCAAGAACAGTCAGGGCACACGTTGATACAATACAAAAATGTAGCCCATGGATTTTTAAGGAGTTGTTAAATATACCATAATGGAACCATCATGGTGAAGATTTAAAAGGGGGGGAAAGAACAGCCCAGGGACTCTGACAGTTGGCACATTGCCATTGAGGATGTTTATATCTGGTTTGCTTAGTCCAAAGACTTCAGATCAGACAAAGATAGAGGAACAAAGCTTAGGTCAGAAAAAGCCATCAGGGGCAAAGTTACAAAAGGAGACTGCTACTAACAACTTTCAATAACTAGAGGGCGTAAGTGTCCAACCAACAGCGCCTCCTCTACAGGAGACTGTTACTAACACCTTTCTATCACCAGAGTATGTAAATGTCCAAATAACAAGGCCACCTCCATATGCTAGGAGGCCCCTAAACCCCGCAGTTGATAGTTCGGTTCCTGAGACAGGATCTCATGTATTAACATGCCCTGTATTTGAGGTAGGAGGGCAGCGAATTCACCATGCTTTAAATTTCAAAATAGTGAAGCAGCTAAAAGGGACTGTAACAACCTATGGTCCTCAAGTACCCTTCATTGTAAGCTTGGTCGAATCCATTAACAACTTGAATATGATGCCAGTAGATTGGGCTAATATGTGTAAAGCTGTGCTAAATGGAGGTCAATACCTTTTATGGAAGGTTGCCAATGAGGAATTTTGCAAGGAGACGGCTAGGTGAAATGCAGAAGCTGGTTATCCTCAGAGAAATCTAGATATGTTGTTAGGAAAGGGACCTTATGAGGACCAGCAGCAACAAATTGCATATGATCCTGGCGTATACGCACAAATTGCTGCAGAGGCGGTTAGGGCATGGAAGACTTTACAAGGACATGGAGGTTTACAAGGTCAATTATCTAAGGTAATACAAGGAGCTAATGAATCTTATACTGAATTTGTAGATAGGCTTATTCAAACAGCTACCAGAGTTTTGGGGAATACAGAACAAGCAATGCCATTAATAAAAAACTGGCTTATGACCAAGCGAATCGTAGGTGCAGAGATATCACTAGACCATGGAAACATGAAGATTTAAACACATATATTAAATTATGTAAAGACATTAATGAATAAGAGGAAGTCATGGCAGCTGCAGTAAAACAGGCTTTAGATGCCAGAGACATCAATGAACAAGGGCAATTTGTGGCAGCTGCATTAAACAGGCTTTAGATGCAAGGCCAGGAACATGCTACAATTGTGAACAAACAGGACATTTTAAAAGGAATTGCTCCATAGGAAGAGGGTTTAACAAAAATAGGTACCAAAGGAGTAGAATACTGGGTATTTGCCCACGATGCCGTAGAGGGAGACATTGGGCTAATGAATGCCGTTCTCAAACCGCCATAGAGGGTACTTCATTATCAAAAACGAACAAGGACTAGCTGTTTATCCACGATATCATGGAGAAAGGCACCGGGCTCCATTGCCAAAAAATGGACAGGGGAGCCCAATGCACTGGGGCCCAAAACCACAAATATACGGAGCACTGGAGGAACCCAGCAACCCCATCAGTGTAGTGCCCAGGACACATTGTGCATCAGACGCCTCAACAGACAAATCAGAGGGAGCGCAGGGTTAGACATCTGCACCTCCGTCAGATCAGTACTAACTGTAGAGATGGGGGTTCAAATCATTCACACATGGTGAAAGGACCTCTTCTCAAAGGAGCAGTAGGCTTATTATTGGGACGCAGCTCTTCTAATCTAAAAGGACTTATGATAAGTCCTTGGGTAATTGATCCCGATTATGAAGGTGAAATAAAATTTATAGCCAGTTCTCCAAAGGACATATCAGTAATTTCACCAGGAGATAGAATAGCACAGTTACTAATAATACTCAGTCTGCATGATAAATTTTCCAGTCGTGCTGTAGAAAGAGGTTCCAAGGGATTAGGCTCCACAGGTGTAGATTTGGTTATGCTTTCTTTAAATTTAGATTCTCGCCCCAGGCTAAAACTAAATATTCAAGGACATGAATTTAATGGGCTACTTGATACAGGTGCAGATGTTAGCATTGTCTCTCATCAAGAATGGCCAAAACATTGGCCATTACAACAATACACTCAAACACTTTGAGACCTAGGAGTGGCAACTAATCCCCATAGAAGTGCAATGGTATTGGATTGGAAGGATCCTGAAGAATGTGAAGGAACTATACAGCCATATGTATTGGATAATCTTCCCGTAAATTTATGGGGATGAGATGTCCTAGATCAATTAGGTTTGACATTAACAAATAACATCAATCAAAATGTACCCACTATTATGGCTAGAGAAGGTTTTAGGAAAGGAACAAGATTAGAAAAACAAGAACAAGGTATAGCAGCGCCAATACAAATAGACCAAGCAACAGACAGACATGGGTTGGATTTTCAGAAAGGGCCACTGAGACAATAAAAATTACTTGGAAATCAGAAAGACCAGTATGGCTTCTTCAGTGGACCCTGACTAAAGAAAAGATACAAGCAGCCCAGTTCCTGGTCAAACAACAATTAGCGGAAGAACATATACAACCTTCTGTATCTCCCCATTATACTTTCATTTCTGTCATCAAAAAGAAATCTGGTAAATGGAGATTATTGCAAGATTTAAGAGCCATTAATAATGAGATGGTTATTTTGGGACCTGCTCAATCAAGGATTCCTCAATTGTCTGCTTTGCCAAAAACTTGGTATGTTTTAGTTATACATATTAAAGATTGTTTTTTTTTTTTTCATTTCCAATTCTTCTTGAGGATAGTCCAAGTTTTGCATTTACTATCCCTGCACTGAATCATGAAGGTCCTGATCAGAGGTATGAGTGGAAAGTACTCCCTCAAGGGATGGCTAACAGCCCAACTATTTGTCATATTTATGTTAACAAAGTAATCCAGCCACTTAGAAATCAAAATCCTGAACTACAAATATTTCACAATATGGATGATGTGTTATTAGCACACAAGTTAAAAACCCATTGCTAGAATGTTATGCCACACTTACAAACTTATTAAAAAATTATAATCTAGGGATATCAATTGATAAAATACAATTAAATTTTCCAATTAATTATTTAGGAGTTCTATTATCCTCAACCATGGTCAGTCCACCAAAAATTCAAATACGAGTAGATCAACTCAAATCAATTAATGACTTTCAGAAGTTATTAGGAGACATTAATTGGATAAGGCCTTATCTAGGTATACCAACAGGAGAGTTGGGACCTATATTTGATATCCTAAAAGGTCCATCTGATCCAAATTCACCCAGAATGTTAACGCCTGAAGCAATAAAGGCATTAAAAATCATTGAAACATATATGGGAAATATGCATTTGGATAGATTTGATAAAATAATGCCTTTATTATTTATTGTGCTACCAACAAAAAATATTCCTACAGGAGTATTTTGGCAAGAAGGTCCATTATTATGGATACATTTATCTTATTCTTCTAACACTATTATTACTAGGTATCCTGAGGCTGAGGGACAATTAATACTCATAAGAATAAAAGCAGCAAAGGGAGTGTTTGGAATTTCTCCCAATAAAATTATTACTCCATACACTATGAATCAAATTGATGAATTAGCTAATGAGTTAAATACTTGGGCAATAATCATGTGTAAATCTAATGTTTTATTTGATAACCACTTACCATCTAATCTTTTATTGTCTTTTGGGTCATTGCATCCTGTAATTTTTCCAAAAATTACAAGAAAACTCCTATCATGAATGCTCCAAATATATTCACTGATGGGTCAAATAATGGTACAGCAGCAATAGTTACACCTGATCAAATTTTTACATTTTTAGCACCCCAAAAATCAGCTCAAAAGGTAGAGCTTAATGCAGTATTATAAGCTTTTGTGATGTTTAAAGATTCTGTGTTTAATTTATTTTGCAATAGTCAGTATATAGTTAATGCTATAGTATCACTTGAAGATGCTGGTAGGATTTCCCCTTCCTCTACTGTTTTCTCTTTCCTTTCCAGTATACAAAGTCTAATCTGGGACAGAAAATATCCATTCTTAATAGGACATATCTGGGCACATACAGGATTGCCTGGAGCCCTTAGTTTGGGCAATGATTTAGTAGGTAAAACTACACATGACATTCATACATATTTTCTGTACACTAGAAGAAGCTATAAATTTTCATAAAAAGTTCATTATCAATGCTAATACTTTACAAAAGCATTTTAAAATAACTAAGGAACAAGCTAGACAAATAATAAAACAATGTCAAATTGTGTGACCATTTTACCACATTTTAATCTTAGAGTCAATCGTAGAGGATTGATACCTTACCATATATGGCAGATGGATGTCACACACTTGCCAGAATTTGGAAAATTAAAATATTTGCATGTTACAGTTGATACTTCTTCTGGATTTTTGATGGGCTCCCTTCATGGGGGAAAAAAACTAAAGATGTTATAGCTCATTGCTTACAAAATTTTGCCACTGTGGTCATTCCAAAGCAGTTAAAAACTGATAATGCCCACGGTTATACTTCTACCTCTTTTAAACCATTTTGCTCATCATTTGGCATTACTCATATATCAGGAAACCCATACAATCCACAGGGACAAGCCATAGTTGAAAGAGCACATCACACTATTAAAATGTACTCATTAAAGTAAGAAGACAGAATTGGGAAGGGATATAAATTCCCCAAAGATAAACTTAAAATAACCCTTTTTACTCTAAACTTTTTAAATTTGGATTTTCACGACTTAGTGCTGCAGAAAGGCATAAGTGTCCAAAAAATGTGTATAAGCCCGAGGTACTTTGGAAGGATATTCTAACAGGACAATGGAAAGGTCCTGACCCATTAATTTTCTGGAGTTGGAGGTCTGTTTGTGGGTTTCCACAGGAAGAACAGCAGCCGATTTGGATTCCAGAGAGATTAACTAAGATCCCGACCCAGTGATTGCCTGGAGTCGGGGGTCTGTTTATGTGTTTCCACAGGGAGAACAGCAGCCGATTTGGATTCCAGAGAGATTAACTGAAGCGATTTCGATAGACCAAAATAAGATGATTTGGCTCAAATCCATAACAGCTGATATCCAAAACTCCAGTTTGGCTATCCTTACATCTGCGACAGAACAGGGATGCTTTTTTCAATATCTATTTTATTATTGCCCTTTCTCAAATCATGAAGTTCTCTTTTGTTTTTTTGAGCTCATACAGACCTAGGTTAATGTTTTGCTTATCAGTTCTATTTTTTGACTGTAGAGTTTTTAAACATTGCAATGATGATTTCACATGTAAAATGTTATAAGGCCTTTACTATTATATTATGTGTTGTATGTATTTATTATGTGTGCACACTTGTGTTTTGTGTTATATATTTGAATGTGCATATGTCCATATATCACATATGATGAGTGCTAATGAAATAATATATCCATTTTTTTTATTCACGTGAATTAAATTGTTTAATTTAAATTGGGTAAACAACTGTTCAGGATTGTTTTAATATGTGAAAAAATAGGAGGTTAACAGACGTGTTTGTTTACTTTCACTTTTCCTTTTCATTATATTTAATTATTCTCTTCAAGATAACGTAAATTGTTAAGAAAATTGTTTTCTTTTAGTGCCTTCAGGAATGTTACAGAATTTTTTCTTTAGCCATTATTGCCAGAATTCCTATCTTCATCCCAGTGCCGGTGAAGACAAAGATAAAATCAATCTACAGATTCTGCAATAGCCATCACTGAACTGCTTGTAGAACTTGCCTGGATTATGTATCACTTGTATGCATTGTGAACTCACTTGTATGCATTGTGAACTATCTGCTGGTGCAGCGATTTGTGGCAGTGTTGGGGTACTTATGCTGATGCTGTCATCAGTGATAGAATTTTTCCAATAGGAGCCATCAATTGACTTGGTGTATCTTCCCTATTCTCACTTGATAGAGGTCAGGAAACTTACAGAGGGAGGCGAAAGACTTCATCAGCAATGACTGCTCTTTTCTCAATTTTGGTTTTGGATGCACACATGGGATTTTTCTTTAGATCTATCAGGTTCTTAGAATCAAAGCCACAACCTCACACAGGGCCAAGAGGCTGATTCAGACACATCCCTTTCCAAAGTAATTAAGCAAAGAGCCACAGGTGATGCCCATTCATTTCAATTTGAAAACTGTTTTCTTCAGGCTCCACAAAGGGGTGGCCTGAGGCAAAGACATTCCTAACATTCAGGGCAAGGGAACCATAGGTAAGCAAATTGCCCAAAGCAGGGTTTCTCCACTGAGACTTTTCTGGTTACACTGATCTCTGAGGTTTCTGAGATGTTCCCATTCCCTTCAGCTATCCAGTACATGGCTATGTCACAGAGTTTGGAGGTGGTACATATCTTGGACACAAAACCATGAGCCTATTCTGGAGAGAGGCCAGAAATCAGGAGGTGAACAGGAACTTAGGAAGATAGTAGGTGTTGTCTATCCATAAGGCAAGCCACAGTCCATTCATAAAAAGGGCAGAATAAATGCCTGGAAGCTTCCTACTAGTCAGGACACCACCATTGATGTATTCACTTTTCTAATAACTACAACCACGGACACAGTGGATACACAGACATAGAAAAACTCGCCTTCTCAAACGACTTACTAGAAACAGTCGACTCCAAACCAAACAAACAACCTTTGCTACCTATTCTCAGAACATGAGACAAAACCACGAACTCACACCCACACCCACTAAGGCACCTCATTCCCACAACAAGGTCTGTGACTATCCGGAGTGTCCTCTGACTGGTGGACCATACTATGTTCCCCCAAAATGGCCTGTCCTTTATCAGATCAGGTCCCTTTTGCCAACTCTGTTAAGTTGTCAGGAGCCAGCAATGAGCCACTACCTGCTTGCTCAGGAAAGGCCCCTCTTCAGAGTTCTCCTAGCATTTGGTCATCCTCACATCAGGAGGTACCAAGAAAGACTGACTCTGTCCTTGGAAAATTCAAACAAGTGTGCCCACTGGGAATGGGACTGGCACTGGCTCTGGGTGGCTGGCTTTCTGGATCCCAAGTTCAGAGAGTTCCATCACCAAGGAAGTGAGGTAGGTCACTTCCTTCAGGAACTGAATGAGGTCAATACCTTGGCAACCACTTTGTCCTAACAGTTGTTTACAAGGGTCCCATGAGATGGAGGCTGCCCCTACTTTCTCTGACTCAGTCATAAGTTAGAATGGTATATCAACCACAGGCACCATGGAACAGCTCTCCACACAGACCTGGTTTTGTCCATCTTCTCTACATTAAGAACAGAGCGACTGATTCAGACACAATACTTCATCCTGACAGGTTTTTTTGCCATGGAAGATGATTTTGTGCTCTCAGGTCCTTCATAGCTGCCTAAGTCTTCTCCAGGGATCATTTCTGCATGGACCTTTGAGGATTTCAGCAGGTGGAAGATCCCCTACATACCTGTATTGTAAGACCAACTCTGTCCCTGCTCTACTGTAAAGATAGATTGATGGAACAGTGTATGCTTAGGGTTAATAACAAGTTTGATTTGGCTTAGGAATCATTCTGTGCAATGGATAATGGTTTTGGGAACCTGCGATATTTACAAGAATATATAGGTGAAATATAAGTATGAACACAGAAATCTAGGTAAGATTTGATGCCCAGAAGTGCATTGGGCCCTTGATTGAAATACTCAGCTTTGAATTATATTCTGCACAGATGTCTCAGATAAATTGATATACAATGGCAGAGGACCTTGTACCTTGGATGATTGAATGTCAAAAAGAACATCCAGTCAGAAGGATAGTCAGTAGGATTAGAAAGATATTCATAGGTTTAGAAAGCAGAGTGAGTATAGGATTTGAACCAAACGTTCTATAACAGTAGGGTTTCGGGTAGAGAATGAATGTAAATATCAACACATGTGAAGAGCCAGTCACATTGATGAACTCTGGAAAGTATGTAGGAAACCATATATCAATAGAGACATTAGGAAATCAGGCAAAGTATAAAGTACGTGATAGGATCAGGCATTTTCAACAGTGTTGAGGTTGAATATATAATCTTAGGAAGAAAGAAATATGTAGTCACCAATAAAATTGACATTTGATAGCATTAGGCAACCTGGACATAGATGTTTTTAGTAATCCATACTCACTTTCCATTTAGACTTCGGTACAAACATAAGTGTGACCTTTGCATTTTGTGAAAGAAGTCTCATGAAAAGACCAGTCATGAAACCCTGTGGAAAACATGTTTTCTGAATTAGGAAGTGATGAAAAGTAAAACAAAATGCCTATAAATTTCTGAACTAGTGGATTAAATATATATCCTATCATGTGCATTAACTGAAGAAAAAGAAATGTACCAGTATTGAATAAAAATGAATGACAAAATACACATCACGTCCCATAGGAATCTACTTGCATTGATATAAAACTGTGTCAGTTACTGCAGAAATATTAGGATTTGTATGCACCATTTACTGCTAGTTTTCAGTAATAGGAATCAAATATGTAGTTCAGGTGGATGAATATTTCTCAGAATAATCTTGTGAAAAGTTGATTATTAATCCACATACATGAATATGAATGAATTTACGGAGTGTATAATAAGACACATATATTTCATATTTTGAAAAATCTGTAGAGTGTGTGTGTATATATATATAAACATACACACACACACACACACACACATGCACGCACACAAACAGACATTAAAAAGTAGCAATATATGCCAATTGAAATTCACCACGAAATATATGTCATCCACAGATCCAAATAAATTTGTTTTACTGAACATGGATTCATGTATAATTTTATTGTACTAGGAAGCTCATCAATAGTTTGAATTTTCAGTTTCAACAGCGTTTAGGAGGAGTGATCTCTTCTCACAATTTGTGTCTGCCAAGTCAGCCACCTCACAAGAATGTACGTGTGGTACCAGGTAGGATTCTATATGTGCATATAAAAATACATGTGCTGAATAGGATACAGAGAAAGGTAGACAGGAATTCACATATTTGTTAACTTTAAAAACACATGGAGAATCATTTCAACAAAAAATTGACTAGATTTATAACTCCTACCCTATATAATGCAAAAGGCAATTCCAATGATACACCATTCCTCCTCTGAACTGCTTGTATTTCTATTCTGTTTGGGTTAATTTTCTCCATCATATTAGAATTAGTAGTCAGAGTCTAGTTGGCATGGGTTTGTGTCAGGGATTCAGTATTTTGAATGAAAATTTGGAAAATGATTCCAATGTTTATGCAAATATATGCTACAAAAGTATCTTCCCACTCTCATCCATAACAATGCCTTGAGATTACCTTGGCCCCAAGTTAGACACAATTAGAGGAGAAGAGTTAGAAAATCTGTGAATACATATCTGGAATCAAATATGCTCACGAGTTCACAAACTTGGAGGTGGTAGAGGAGATTCCAAAAGTAAGGGACAGGGTAAACACTCCACAAACTTGGAGCTCTGCTGGACTAAAGACTTCTTGAGGAACTGCCTCTGAGGTTGGGCACTTGAAATATATGTTGTAGTCAGGAGATTCAGCTTCCTTTGTAGTGAGACCATCAAATCTGGGTATACTTCTATGTGACCTGGAATACATGATTTCTTATTTTCCAATAAACATGAGGAAGCTGTATTTAATTTTCTGTTTGTAGGTAAACTGTGGCCACTGGGGGCTAATTGTCTACTCTTGTGGACTCTGAAGCCATTGGGTCATCCTCCAGTTTTCCTGGTGTTGCTTGCTGCTGCACTGGGAGTTTCGTATTTGCTTCACGAATTACAAGGAATTCACCTGGGACAAAGTGCTGGAGGGAGTTCTGTCACCTGTGGTGAGTCAGGGTCTGCAGAAGAATGTACCAACCAGGCTTCTATTCCACATAGCTTGCCTCCTTGACCATAGCAACCGGATTCTGAACATTGGCCTGAAACCTCTCCATATAACAAGATACCTTTACATAGAAGCGTCTGCTGGATGCATCATGTCAGTCACAAGCCAATTGGAAGCCAATGGCAGATCCACATGGCCCCACCACAGATGTTTTTTTATCACACACCTGCCCATCACTCCACTAGGCCCACTACTCAGCAGGGTCCAACTTCCTGGAATCTCTGTTATACACCATTTTCATGAAACTCAGTCAATCAAGTCACTGTCCTGCATAATTATGTTCAGCAACAGGACAACCAAAGTTTCTCCAGTGCCATCTGGTCATGGGAATTTCAAAAATTTCATGGTATTTATCTAGCAATTTTTCAAGGATGAAGTTGGCAGCATGTGGGTTTCAATTCATTCAGGGACCATTAAATGTTGTGGAAGTTCATTTCAAATGAAGTTCTGGAGAACTCTCACAGGCAAGGTTTCCCAAAGATTGGCCAAAGGTCACATAAATCCAGGCCCATTGAGGTCTACAATGTAACGTCCATGTGTGTTTTGACTCTCAACTAAGACTGCCAAGTCGTTAAGAATAAAATCATGTGATATCAAGCCTGAGATTCCCAGTGGTCTCTGGAAAGCCACCCTGGGCCTAGATCTCAGTTTCCAAGGGTGACTCTCATGCTTGGCCTTCTAAAATCCCAACTCAATTCATGGCAATACTTCTCTAAGTTCAGTTCCTGTACTCAGTCTCTAAGGGAATCACACCAGAGTTCAAACTCAGGTGGACTCAGTCATCCCTTTCAACTGCCACAAAAATAACCACAATTAATACCAAAACACTCCCACATGGCCCTCACCTTCTTCCATATAGACACTCATCATAACCTCTGACTGTAGATTTCCATGAGGAATGCAGCCCAAGACAGTGTCCAAAATACGCTTTCTTGCCCCTCATTTACCTAAATTCTGAGTGACCTGGACACCCTTCCTGTGAACCAGGAGTGATCAAATAGGCCTGCCGTTAATACTGATCCACTTCTCAAATTTGAGACCTACTGACTGTGGGGTTTAGATTCTTTATGTGAATTGGAGTCATGAGAAAACCCAACCACCTATATGCTAGCCTCTGCAGGGAATTGAAGAACTCATTTGACCTAAAGGATCCCTATTCTCACTTGATTGATGTCAGAAACCTTACAGAGGAAGGCGAAAGACTTCATCCACAATGACTGCTCTTTTGCTATTTTGGTTTTGGATGCACACATGGGATCTTTCTTTAGATCCATCAGTTGCTGAGAATCTAAGCTACAGCCTAACACAGGGCCAAGACGCTGATTCAGACACATCTCTTTGCAAAGCAATTAAGCAAAGAGCCACAGCTGATGCCCATTCTTTTTTATTTGAAAAAGGTTTTCTTCAGACTTCACAAAGCGTTTTCCTTAGGCAAAGACCTTCCTGACATTCAGGGAAACAGAACAATAGGTAAGCAAAAGGGCCAAAGCAGGGTTTCTCCAATGAGACTTTACAGGTCACACTGGTATGTGAGTTTTCTGAGATGCTCGCCATTCACTTCAGGTATTCAGTACATGGCCATGTCACAGAGCATGGAGGTGGTACATATCTTGGATACAAAACCATAAGCCTATTATGGAGAGTGACCAGATTTCTGGAAGAAAACAGGAACTTAGGAAGATCGTAGGTGTTGCCCATCATTATGGCAAGCCGCATTCTATTTATAAATTGGGCAGCATGAATGCTGGTAAGCTTTCTAAAAGACAGGACACATCCATTGATGCTTTCTCTTTTCTAATATCTACAATCACGGACACAGTGGGATACAGCGACACAGAAACACTCGAATTGTCAAATGACTTACTAGAAACAATTCCCCCCAAACCAAACAAACCTCATTTCCTACCTCTTCTCAGAACATGAGCCAAAACCACAAACCCACACCCACACCCACAAAGGCACCTCTTTCCTCCAAGTAGGTTGTGACTATTTGGAGTGTCCTCTGACTGTGGGCCATTCTAGGTTCCCCCAAAATGGCCTGTCCTGTCTCAGATTTTGTGTCCTTTGCCAAGTCTCTGAAGTTGTCAGGAGCCAGCAGTGAGCCACTACCTGTTTTCTCAGGAAAGGCCCCTCTTCAGAGTTTTCCTGCCATTTGGCCATCCTAACATCAATAGGTACCAAGAAAGACTGACTCTTTCCTTGGGAAATTCAAAAAGTAAAACCACTGAGACTGGGACTGGGGCTGTCAATGTTTGACTGGCTTCCTGGATCGCAAGTTCACAGAGTTCCATCACCAAGGAAGTGAGGTGAGGTCACTTCCGTCAGGAACTGAATGAGTTCACTGCCTTGGCAACCAATCTGTCCTAAGAGTTGCTTCCAAGCTTCCCATGAGATGGAGGCTGCCCCTGCTTCCTGTGACCCTTTCACAAGTTAGAATGGTATATCACCCATAGGCACCCAGGAGCAGCTCTCCACACAGGTATCATTTGGTCCATCTTCTCTACATTAAGAATGGAGAGGCTGATTCAAACAGAACCCTTCACCCTGACCAGGTTGTTTTCCATGGAAGATGACTTTTGCACTCTCAGGTCCTTCAGAGTTGCCTACATCTTCTCCAGAGATTATATCTGCATGGACCTTTGAGGTTATCAGCAGGTGGAAGACTCTGTCCCTGCTCTTCTGTAACGTTAGATTGAGGGAACCATGTATGGTTAGGGTTAATAACATGTTTGATTTGGGTTAGGAATCATTATGCTGAATAAATAATGGTATTGGGAACCTGCAATATGTATAAAAATATATAGGTGAAATATATGTATAAAAACAGAAATCTAACTAACATTTGAAGCCCAGAAGGGCACTGGGCCCTTGATTGGGATACTTAGCTTTGAAAAAATTGATATACAATGGCATAGGAGCTTGTACTTTGGATCATAGAATGTAGAAGAGAACATCCAGTCAAAAAGGATAGTCGGTAGTGAAAGGTTAATAAAATAGGTACTTGTCACTTACTGTTTTTCTGTATGCTTAACAAAACACTGTTGAAATCTTGAGAACTGTTTGCTAATCTTGTTCCCAGAATGTGCTGTCCCCAACTGCCAAAGTGTAGAATGTACTCCCTCACCCGGTTGCATGCAAACCGACCACTCGCCCTGACCCATCAGTATACTTCCCTCCCTGCCCTCTCCAAGGAAAATATATATTTTCTGCTTAAACTGTTCTCAGGGCTCTCTGCTCTATTCAAGTGAGCTCCGAGCCCCAGCATGCTGGACCCAGAATAAACCCTTTGCTGTTGGATAAGACAGTCTGTTAGTGGTCTCTTCCTTCCATGCTCACCCGACCTTTACATATGGAGATTCCACCGAGTTTTGGCAGCGTCGGACAAAAGACCCTAACGGGTTCCTCTTGGGTTAAGTAAGGTGCCTCTTTCTTGTTTCAGTGTTAAGGTTAGTGCTGGGCAAAATGGCTGTCGATGAAGAGCGTGAGTTCTCTCCGATGGTGGCTGACAGACGTGTCACAGAGCCACAGACCACGTCCCTGGGGAACTTCCCAAAGACTCGGGAAATCGAGGAACAATAGTCTCCTCGACTCAGTAATATTTTGTATCTGATTAGGAATTGCCAGCCCATTGGGTTTTGCTGGCTACTCAGTCCTGGTCTCAGTTTTGGATGTCCATTGAATGTCTTTATTGTCTTGTCTTGTCTGTGTCGTGTGTCTTGCATTCACTCTTTGTGTATCTTTCATTATGGGACACAGCACTTCAATGCCCCTGTCCCTGACCCTTGATCACTGGACCAAAGTCCGCTTAAGGGCTCAGGATCTTTCTTTTTTAGTTAAACGCTGGACCTTTCAGAATCTCTGTGCCTCAGAATGGCCCACCTTTGAATTTGGATGGCCCCTAGAAGGATCTTTCTACTTCCCACTAATTTAAGAAGTCAGAGATATTGTCTTTCACCCGGGCACACATAGCCATCCGGATCAACAGCCATATATCTTAACTTTGCTGGACCTCTGCAAATCTCCTCCTCAATGGGTGAAGCCTTTCTTTGTCCCTTCCCCTGCTCCTACTCCTTCCCCCATGATCTCTCAAACCCTCTGCTCCTCCTCCTCCTCCACCCTTTGTAATCCCTGAGTCAAAAGATTTGACTCTTCTGGACTCTCTTCCCCCTTATTATACCCTGCCTTCGTCCCCCAACCACCAACACCCTCTAAGTGATTCCCCTGCAGCTGACTCAGCCTCTCTACCACTGGAGGAATCTAAGCTGGCCCAGCGCCCTCCAGATAACTCCCCCGCAGCACACACAGCCCCTCCTCCGCAGGAGGAAACTAGCCCAGCTAAGGAAACTTGATGGTGGTGAATGATTGAAAACCCTGGAACTCCTGTGATGCTCCGACTATGTCTCTACAGACCATTGATTGACGAAGGCCATGGGGGGAAAATGCAAGCCTACAAATATTGGCCTTTCTCCTCTTCTGACCTATATAACTGGAAATATAACAATCCCCCTTTTTCCGAGGACCCCACAGGGCTCACAGGTCTGGTTGAGTCATTGATATTTTCACATTTGCCTACTTGGGATGACTGTCAACAATTCCTAGGGACTCTCTTCACGACAGAGGAACAAAAGAGAATCTTCCTGGAAGCTATAAAAAAATGTCCTCCGACCAGATTGGAGAGTGATACATCTTCCCAACTTAATCAAAGCTGGTTTTCCTTTGAAACAACCCAACTGGGACACCAAAACCATTGAAGTTAGAAAGCATCTGTCCACTTATCGCCAGGTTCTAATAGTGGGCATCCGAGTGGCCACTAGGCGACCAACTAATTTGGCCAAGGTAATAGAGATTATTCAAATGCCTGATGAATCTCCCTCTATGTTTCTAGAGAGAATTATGGAGGCAAGTAGGAGATATACTCCTTTCGATCCTCAGGCAGAGGATCAAAAGGCATCTGTCATGATGGCCTTTATTGGGCAAGCTGCCCTGGATATTAAAAGAAAGTTACAATGCTTAGATGGATTACAAGATATGACTTTGAGAGATTTAGTCAGAGAAGCCAAGAAAATATACCTTAAGAGAGAAACTGAGGAAGAGAATGAAGCAAAGTGAGGATAAAAGAAACAACAGACAGAATAAGGCGTTGACTAAGGTCCTGGTCACAACAACAAAAGGGCCAGAAATTAAGAAACAGGGAGACAGGAAGGGATACCTGGTCCCATGCCAGAGGCCACCCCTGGCCTCAGATCAATGTACCTACTGTACAAAAAAAAGGACACTGGGCCAAAGAGTGCACTAGAGAGGGACAGCCACGCCAGTCAGCCATTCTGACTCTGGAGGATGACTATGAAAGTCGGGGCTCAGATTTCCTCCCCGAGTTCAGGGTAACTTTTGAAGTGGAGGGGACCCCAGTAATCTTTGAAGTGGATAAAGGGGCAATATACTCATCCCTAGTGTCACATTGGGCCCTCTATCAAATAAAAGGTCTCTAGTTCAAGGGGCTAATGACAGTAAATATCGGGCTTGGACAACTAAGAGGATCATGGACCTGGGGAAAGGAAAAATCCATCACTCCTTCCTAGTAATCCCAGAATTCCTAGCCCCATTGATGGGCAGAGATCTGCTCACCAAGTACCGGGCCAAAATAACTTTTAACCCTGAAGGCCCCCAAGTGGAATTTCTAAATCCTTCACTAAAAACTCCTATAGTCACAGCTCTAAATATGTCAACTCACTCACCTTGGTTCAAAGAAACTGCAGGTATTTCTGAAGTATCAAGAACAGAGTTTTCCACTAACTGACTCACAGCAAAAAGAAATAACTAAATGGGTAAAAAAAGCCTGTCGAGTCCATCAATTGGTAAATGCTTACCCTTCCAAGCTTCCTGCAGGAAAGCACCTACGAGGAACCAGACCAGGACAATTCTGGGAAGTTGACTTTACTGAAATTAAGCCAGCAAGGTATGGACATAAATATCTTCTAGTCTTTGTAGATACATTTTTAGGATGGATTGAAGCCTTCCCCACTAAAAGAAAAAAAAAAAGAAACAGTGCAAATGGTGGTCAAGCAGATCCTGAAAGACATTTTTCAAAGATACGGCCTGCCAAAGGTAATACGGTCTGATAATGCACCGGCGTTCGTGGCCCAAGTAAGTCAGGGGTTAGCCAGGAACCTGGGGATTCATTGGAAGTTTTATTGTGCTTACAGACCCTAGAGTTCAGGACAGGTAGAAAGAATGAATAGAACCATTAAAGAGACCTCAACAAAATTAAGCTTAAAGACCAGCATAAATGATTGGACTATGCTCATGCCTTATACAATGTTTCGTGCAAGAAATACGCCCTCTGTTTCTTTGAGTAACCACACCCCCTGTGAATATCTAGGGTGCCTCTCCTCCAGTAATGGACCAAAGCCCAACTCTAAGACCTAACGATCCCTTTCACACCCCCTTGCTTGACAGACTTAAAGCTCTTGAAAGATCTCAGTGATACCTGTGGAAAAAGCTGGCCACTGCCTACCAAACTGGGGACGAGGGGACTCCACATCGATATCAAGTAAGAGATTCATCTACGTAACATGGTATCAGGTGTCATCCCTGGAACCCCACTGGAAACGACCATACCAGGTGGTACTTATAACATCTACAGTGGTAAAGGTAGACGGAATCACTTCCTGGATCCTTGCCTCTCATCTCAAGCCTGCGCCCTGTCCACACTCTGGCTGGAAACTGGAAAAGACTGGTAACACTTTCAAATTGCATATTCACCATGTGGATAAGCCTATAGACTCTCCCCTCGGACACAAGTAGTCCTAACCCTCATCAGCCCGTTCAGCAGCGTTGGCTGATCACAAATTCTACTGGAAAAGAAGTATAATCTATCTCGCATACAGCCCACTTAGGGACCTGGTGACCATCTCTCCACCCAGACATTTGTCAGCTGGCTATAGGTCTTTCCTAATGGGATATCCCTGATGAAGAGGATCCCACTAAAATTCCATTAAATCCTTCCTTACCATAGATAATGGAAACAAACATTATGGATGTAGGGACACACGAGCCAGATGCAGGTTGGCTAGCCTAGATTACTGTGTTTACCCGGCCGACTGTCAAAGCCATAAACAGCCATGGCTGTGTGGGGGAAAAGCCGACTTCTTCTGTAAGTCATGGGGATGTGAGCATACAGGGGCTGCCTGATGGAACCCAAACTCCGCATTAAATTCAGTACACAGCATTGGCCATATTACGAATTAGAAAACAAAAACTGATGGCAACCAGAGGGGACTCTAGATCCTCAAATCCTGTGTGACCTTTTTAACATCTGCTGGTGCTCAAAAGGGTAAAAGGAGATTCCACTATGTAGAGGCCTTTTCCCTTCTTTGGTCACATCCTGAACTATGCTTATCCAATAGATCCTCACCTTCAGCCTTCTGCTCCAGAGTCTCTGCTGTCACTCCCACCTCAGCAACCTGATTTCTCCACTACAATTATTAGATCAAAAACCCATATCTCTGCTGGTTCTCAGACCATTGCCCCCTTGCTGACGTAGCAGGTACTGAGGTACCCCTCCACCCACTCACTCCTCTCTTCTGCTGTCAGTGCCCGCACCGGGTCCCACCAGGTTCTCTTACCAACTAACCCAAAGCTCAAACCAGCTGAGGAGAGCCCTCAGACCCATATCCAAGATGTAATGAAAATGGCCTTTAAAGTTGCTTTGTCATCACTGAAAACAGTTTACTAAGAATTTAAAGTCCCTAACATGTGTTTTGGGATACTCACAACCATCTTCTTCTTTGCTCTACCTGTTCTACTGCTCAAATATTTGTTGCTAGGAAAATTCCAAACCACTTTCCAATTATTTTTTTACATCTCTCTTTTCTCATTCTCAGATACTCTGAGCTGCTCTCAGCCCCACCTTCTCCGTCTTACCCCTCTGTACCAGGCCCACAGAAAAGTCTTTAACTGACCTCCAGAAGTCTTCACCATGGCTGACTTTAGGACTTTCAGCAAAAGAGTCCCTATAAAAAAGTTCAATGTAGTTAAACTTCCTATTTTCATGTTGCCCTGTTCTACTTGGCCACTGGCTAAAAAAATTAGCACTCCTAATCAAGACACCCCCTTACTAGTTTTTCACAAAAATATGTGAACAAGGCCTCTGGCCTTGACATGGGGCTTCACAGAGATGGCTACATTTCTAAGTTAACGAAGTTAGCAACTGGGCTCCGTGGTAACAGCTGGCAATGGGAAAATAAGAAAGGGAAGAAAAAGCTCTTTCCCTCCCAGGTGTCCTTGAAAAGTTAACTTGCCCAGAACCGAGGAAAAAACAGAAACAAAACTGCTTTTTTCAACTTCTGCAGACTGTGAACTTCTGAGCCCCTTCCATTACATGTTGGGTACAAAATTCTGAAACTACCTAAACTTGGGTTTCAGAGGATTACTTGATTACAACAGAATCAATGCCCTCTGAATCTGGTTGCCACCAAATAGGACTGTTTCCCTGTCTTCAGTGCTATCTTAGGTGAGTTGCCTTGTCCGTCCCTACTACAGCATGATTCTATATACTTAAACATTGTTAATGTTTTCATGAAATGGTCAACAGATGTGATTAATTGTGTAATCGTGCAGATGTTTCCCAGAGTGCTCTATCACAATGCAGGTTCATTTGAAGATCAAATAGGGGGGCATTCAACCCGGTTCCACTGAAAATATATATCCCTCAACTTAGCCATCATATTAGGAATAGAAATTGCTGCACTGGTGGCCACGGGAACCACTGCCTTTGTCCATGGGACTCAACAAATGACCCAACAAATGACAGCAATAGACCAAAACTAAGATATTAGAAACCTCCATCAGAGCTTTGCATGAGTCTTTTACCTCTCTCTCTGAAGTTGTTTTTCAGACCACTCGAGGGTTGGACCTCCTTGTCATGAGAGAAGGGGCCTCTGTGCTGCATTGAGAGAAGAAAGTTGTTTGTATGCCGAGCATACTGGAGTTGTAATAAAATCTAAGAGTAAATTAAAAAGATTCCTTGAAAAGCATCAAAGAGATAGAGAGGCCCAAAAAAGGTGGTTTGAGTCTTGGTTCACACAGTCTTCCTGGTTAACTACGTTTTTATCAACCCTGGCCGGTCCAATAATAATCCTCATATTATTGCTAACTATTAAACCCTGTTTTCTCAACCGTGTAATTTCTTTTCTCCAGGCTCAAATTGGACGAGTTAAACTTATGGTAATACCCCACTAGTATACATAGAATGTGACACCCCCCAATGATCATTTTTATGATTAAAAGTAGCCAGAAGAAGAAGTGGGGAATAAAAGGTTAATAAAATAGGTACTTGTCACTTCCTGTTTTTCTGTATGCTTAACAAAACACTGTTGAAATCTTGAGAAATGCTTGCAAATCTTGTTCCCAGTATGTGCTGTCCCCAACTGCCCAACTGCAGAATGTGCTCCCTCACCCAGTTGCACGCAAATCGCCCACTCGCCCTGATCCATCAATGAACTTCCCTCCCTGCCCTCTCCAGGTAAAGTATATAAGCTCTACTTAAGCGATTCTCAGGGCTATCTGCTCTATTCAAGTGAGCTCTGAGAACCAGCATGCTGGACACTCAATAAACCCTTTGCTGTTGCATGAGATAGTCTGTTGGTGGTTTCCTCCTGCGAAGCTCGCCCGACATTTACTATAATGATTGAAAGTAGAAGAGAACATCCAGTCAAAAAGGGATTGTTGATAGAAATAGGAAGATAGTACGTTTAGGAAGAAGGGTGAGTATAGGATTTGGAACAAAATTTCGTTAGCTACAGGGTTTCGGTTACAGAGTGATTGTTAAAGTCAGCACAGGTGAAGAGTCAGTCACAATGATGAACTTGGGAAAACATGAAGTAAAGCAGATATAAATAGAGACATTACAAAATAAGGCAAAGTATAAAGTGAGTGATAGGATTAGACATTTTGAACAGGGTTGAGTTTGAATACATAATTTAGGAAGAAACAAATATGTAGTCACCAATAGGATTGACATTTCAGAGCATTAGGCAAATTTCAGGTGGATGAATATTTCTGAGAATAATCTTGTGAATAGTTGATTATAAATCCACATACATGAACATGAATGAATTTAGGGAGTGTACATAAGACACATATATTTCATATTTAGAAAAATCTGGAGAGTACACACAGACAAAAAAAGTAGCAATATATGTCAATCAAAATTCATCATAAAATATATATCATCCACAGATCCAAAAATATTCATTTTACTGAACATGGATTTATGTATAATGTTGTTCAACTAGGAAGCTCACCCATTGTTTCAATATTCAGTACCAACAGGGTTTAGTAGGAGTGATCTCGTCTCACAATTTGTATCTGCCAAGTAAGCCAAATCACAAGAACAAACGTGTGGTACCAGGTAGGATTGTATATGTCCATATTAAAATACACATGCTGAATAGGCTACAGAGAAAGGGAGACAGGAATTCACATGTTTGTTAACTTTAAAAATACATGGAGAACTATTTCAACAAACAATTGACTAGATTTATAACTCCTACTCTGTATCATGCAGAAGGGAAGTCCAACTATACACCGTGCCTCCTCTGAACTACTTGTATTTCTATTCTGTTTGGGTTATTTTTCTCCATCATATTAGGATTAGTAGTCAGAGTCTGGTAGGGTATGGGTTAGTGTCAGGGATTCAGTATTTTGAATGGAAAACAGGAAATTGAATCCAATGTGTATGCAAACATATGCTACAGAAAAATCTTTCCACTCTCATCCAGAACAATGCCTTGACATTACCTTCGCCTCAAGAAAAACACAATTAGAGGAGAAGAGTTAAAAAATTTGTGAATACCTATCTGGATTGGAAAATGCTCCTGATTTCACATCATTGGAGTTGGTAGAGGAGTTTCTAAAAGTAATGGACAGGGTAAACACTCCACAAACCTCGAGCTCTGCTGGCCTAAATATTTTTGAGGATCTGCCTCTGAGGTTGAGCACTTGAAATATATGCTGTTGTCAGGAGCTTTAGCTTACTTTGTAGTGAGACCATCAAAGCTGGGTCTGCATCTATGTGATCTGGATGACATGGTTACTTACTTTCCAATGAAATGAGGCAACAGTGCTGAATTCTCTCTTTGTAGGTAATCTGTGGCCTCTGAGGGCTAATTGTCTCCTCGTGTGGACTGTGAAGCCATTTGGCCATCCTCTAATTTTCGTGGTGTTTTTGCTGTTGCTCTGGGAGTTTGGTATTTGCTTTACAAAATACGAGTTCAAATGGGACACAGTACTGGAGGAGTTCTGTCAGGTGTGGGGGGAAGGGTCTGGAGGAGAATGCACCAAACAGTATTTTATCCCACGTAGCTTGCCCCCTTGACAATAGCAACATGATTCAGAACATTGCCCTGAAACCTCTCCATATAACAAGATTCCTTTACATATAAGGGTCTGCTGGCTACACCATGTCAGTCACAAGCCATTTGGAATCCAATGGTAGATCCTCATGGCCCTACCACTGATGTTTTATCAAACACCTGCACACCACTGCTCTGGGCCACTACTCAGCAGGATCCAACTCACTGGCATCTCTGTTCTAAACCATTTTCATGAAACCCAGTAAATCAAGGTACTGTCTGGTATACTCATGATCAGCAACAAGACATCCAAAAGTTTTCCAGTGCCACCTGGTCATGGGAATTTCAAAAATTTCATGGTATTTATCTAACCATTTTTCAAAGATGAAGTTGGAGTCACTGTGGGTTTCAATTCATTCAGGAATCATTAAATGGTGAGGAAGCTCATTTCAATGAAAGCTCTAAAGAACTCTCACAGGCAAGGCTTCTGAAAGAGTGCCCAAAGAGGCCACATAAAGCCAGGCCCATTGAGGTCTACAAGGTGAGGCCCATGTGTGTTTTGACTCTCAACTCAGCCTGCCAAGTCTTTAATAATAAAATCATGTTATATCCTGGCGGAGATTCCCAGTGCTCTGTGGAAAGCCACCCTGGGCCTAGATCTCAGTTTCCAATGGCGACTCTCATGCATGGCCTACTAAAATTCCAACAAAATTCATGGCAATATTTCTCTGACTTTAGTTCCACAACTCAGTCTCTAAGGGGAATCACACCAGAGTTCAAGCCCAGGTGGACACAGTCATTTTTTCCAACCGACACACAAATGACCAAAATTATAACCAAAACACCTCCACATGACACTAATCCTCTTCCATGTAGAGACTCATCCTCACCTCTGGCGAAGGTTTCTATGAGGGGCGCAGCCAAAGACAGTTTCCAAAATAAGCTCGCTTGCCCCTCATTTGCCTAAAGTCAGGGTGGCCTGGACACCCTTCCTGTGAACCAGGAGTGACAAAATAAGCATGCCTTTAATACTGCTCTGTTTCTCCAATTTGAGCCCTACTGATTTTCAGATATAGATTCTTTATTTCATTTGGAGTCATGTGAAAACCCAAGCACCACTGCAGGGCTTGGAAGAACTCATTTCATCCAAAGAATCCCTATTCTCACTAGATAGAGGTCATGAACCTAACAGAGGAAGGCAAGTGACTTCATCCACAATGACTGATCTTTTTGCAATTATGGTTTTGGAGGGACACAAGCGATCATTCTTTAGATCCATCAGGAGCTGAGAATCTAAGTCACAGCCACACATAAGACCAAAAGGCTAATTCAGCCACATCCCTTACCAAAGCAATTAAGCAAAGAGCCACAGATGATGCCCATTCATTTCCATTTCAAAACTGTTTTCCTCAGGCTTCACAGAGGGGTGGCCTGAGGCAAAGGCCTTCCAGACATTCAGGGCAACAGAAAAATAGTTAAGCAAAAGATCCAAAGTAGCGTCTCTCCTCTGAGACTTTCCTGATCACACTGATATTTGACATTCAGGGCAACAGAACAATAGTTAAGCAAAAGATCCAAAGTAGGGTCTCTCCACTGAGACTTTCCTGGTCACACTGATATCTGAGTTTTCTGAGAATCTCGCCATTCTCTTAAGCTATCCAGTACATGGCCATGTCACAGGGCTTGGAGGTGGTACATATCTTGGAAACAAAACCATGAGCCAATTCTGGAGAATGGCCAGAATTCAGGAAGAAAACAGGAACTTAGGTAGAAAGCAGGTGTTGCCCATGGATAAGACAGGTTGCATTCCATTCATTAATTGGCCAGGATGAATTATGGGAAGATTTATACTAGACTAGACATATATTAATGCATTATCTTTTCAAATGTCTACAACAACGTACACAGTGAAATACACAGACATAGGAACACTAGTCTGGTCAAACGACTTACTAGAAGTAGTCCACTGCAAACGAAAAAACCGACTTTCCTACCTATTCTCAGAACATGAGACAGAAGCACAAACACACACCCACTCCCACAAAGGCACCTCCTTCCCTCAAGTAGGTCTGTGACTATCCAAAGTGTTCTCTGACTAGTGGGCCATACTATCTTCTCCCAAAATGGCCTGTACTCTATCAGATCTGGTTTCCTTGGTCAACTCTGTGAAGGTGTCAGGAAAAAGTGGTGAGCCACTACCTGCTTTCTCAGGAAAGGTCCCTCTTCAGAGCTCTCCTCCATTTGTCCTTCCTCACATCAGTAGGTACCAAAAAAGACTGACTCTGTCCTTGTTAAATCCAACCAAGTGAGCCCACTGATACTGGGACTGGGACTGCTTCTGGGTGCCTGACTTCTTGGATACCAAGTTCAGAGAGTTCCATCACCAAGGAAATGAGGTATGTCACTTTCTTTGGAACTGAATGAGGTCACTGCCTTGGCAAACACTTTGTCCTAAGAGTTGCTTCCAAGGGTCCCATGAGATGGAGCCGGCCTCTACTTCTTGTGACACTTTCACTAGTTAGAATGGTATATCAACCAGAGGAACCTGGGAACAGCTCTTCACCCAGGCCTGGTATTGTCCATCTTCTCTACAATAAGAAGAGAGAGGCTGATTCAGACACATCCCTTCATCCTGACCAGGTTGTTTGCCATGGAAGATGACTTTTGCTCTCTCAGGTCCTTTATACCTGCCTAAATCTTCTCCAGGTATCATTTCTGAATGGACCTTTGAGGTTCTCGCAGGTGGAAGGTACCCTAATTTCCTGTATTGTAAGAACAACTCTTTCCCTGCTCTTCTGTAAAATGAGATTGAGGGAACAGTGTATGTTTCGGGTTAATAACAGGTTCGATTTCAGTTAGGAATCATTCTGTGCGATGAATAATGGTATTGGGTACCTACGATATTTATAAGAATATAGAGTTGAAATAAATGTACAAAAACAGAAATCTAAGTAAGATTTGAAGGCCAGAAATCATTCGGCCCTTGACTGGGATACTTAGCTTTTAATTATGTTCTGCAAAGATGTCTCAGATAATTCAATAATAAATGGCATAGGACCTTGTACCTTGGATGATTGAATGTAGAAGAGAACATCCAGTCAAAAAGGGATAGTAGGTAGGATTAAGAAGATAGTCAGTAGGTTTAGGAAGAAGAGTGAGTATAGGATTTGTATCAAAAGTTCTTTTCTAATAGGGTTTTGGTTAGAGGGTGAATGTTAATGTCAGCACATATGAAGAGTGAGTCACTATGATGAGCTTGGGAAAATATGTAGAAAAGCAGATATCAATAGAGACATTATGAAATCATGCAAAGTATAAAATGAGTGATAGGATTAGACATTTTCTACAAGGTTGAGTTTCAATATATAATCTTATGAAGAAACAAATATGTCGTCACCAATAGGATTGACATTTGAGAGCATTAGGCAACCTGGACATGGATGTTTTAGTAATCCATGTACAATTTCCCTTTTGGCTTCGGTACAGACTTAAGTGTGACCTTCACATTTTTAGTTCCAAATATTACTGTGATAAAATGTTTATGTAGATCAGGTGACATGAGTATTTCTACCACCTTTTCTGGGAGCAATATATTGAAGACATAAAATTAGTTTTGGGGGTACAAAGAGGTGTACCCTGTGTCTATGAATATAGAGATAAAGCATGAATAGACCATAATGTGAATAAATAATATAAGTTGTTCCAAATTTAAATTATGTATTGAACTGATATCTGAAAAATTACAGGAAATCTTATATTGATATACAATCATTCATTCCAACCAATTATACATCAAATGGTAATATTAGTGTTTTGGTTTATCATGAAGAGTGTGTGAGTTTTGCTTCAATAGTGATTATGGAAATTGAAAATAATGTGTTTGGAAAGAATTCTCATGAAAACCAGTCAAGAAACCCTGACAATACATGTGTTCTGAAGCAAGAAGTGATTAAAGTTGAAACAAATGCCTATAAATTTGTGAACTTGTGGATGAAATGTATATCCTATGATGTGCAAACCCTGAAGAAATAGTAATGTACCAGTGTTGAATACAAATGAACGTCAAATTACATATCATGTGCCATAGGAATCTACTTGCATTGATGTTAGACTGGGTTAGTTACTGTAGAATTATTAGGATTTGTATGCACCATTCACTGAAGTTAGTTTTCAGTACTAGGAAACAAACATGTATTTCAGTTAAATGAATATGTCTGAGAATAATCTTGTGAAAAGTTGATTATAAATCCAAGTACATGAACATGAATGAATTAAGAGAGTGTATATAAGACACATATTTCATATTTTGAAAAATCTACAGAGTGTATGTATATATACAAAAAAAACACAAATAGACATTAAAAAGTAGCAATATATATGCCAAACAAAATTCATCATTAAATATATATCATCCACAGATGCAAAAATATTTATTTTACTGAACATGAGCTTATGTATAATGTTGTTCTACTAGGAAGCTTGTAGGTTGAATTTTCAGTTCCAACAGCGTTTAAGAGGAGTAAACTCTTCTCACAATTTGTATCTGCCAAGTCAGCCACCTCCCAAAAATGTACATGTGATACCTGGTAGGATTCTATATATGTATATAAATATACATGTGTGAAATGGCTACAGAGAATTGGAAACAAGAATTCACATATCTGTTAACTTTAAAAACACATGGAGAACTATTTCAATTAAAAATTGACCAGATTTATAACTCCTACCTTATATAATGCAAAAGGCAAGTCCAAATATACAATATGCCTCCTCTGAACTGCTTGTATTTATATTTGTTTGGGTTATTTTTCTCCTTTTTATTAGGTTGAGTAGTCTGAGCCTAATAGGTTCGGGTTAGTGTCAGGGATTCACTATTTCAATAGGAAAATTGAAAAATGAATCCAATGTGTATGCAAATATGTGCTGCATAAATATCCTTCCACTCTCATCCAGAGCAATGCCTTGTCAATACCTTTGCCCCAATTAAGACACAATTGGAGGAGAAGAGTTAGAAAATCAGTGAATACATATCTGGAATGGAAATGCTCAGGAGTTCACAATCTTGGAGGTGGTAGAGGAGTTTCCAAAAGTAAGGGACTGGGTTAACACTCCACAAACATGGAGCTCTTCTGGCCTAAAAACTTTTTGAGAAACTTTCTGTGAGGTTGGGCACTTGAAAAATATGTTGTTGTCAGGAGATTTGACTTCTTTGCGTGAGACCATCAAAGCTGGGTCTGCATTTATGTGACCTGGAGGACATGGCTTCTTATATTCCAATAAAGATGAGCAGCAGTGCTGCATTATCTCTTTGTAGGTAAACTGTGACCACTGGGGACTAAGTTTCTCCCCATGTGGACTGTGAAGCCATTTGGTCCTGGTCCACTTTTTGTCGTGTTATTGCTACTGCACTCGGAGTTTGGTATTTGCTTCATGACATACAAGGAGCTAAACTGGGACACAATGCTGGAGGGAGTTCTGTCACGTGTGGTGTGCCAGGGTATGCAGGAGAATGCACCAACCAGGCTTCTATCCCTCATAGCTTGCCCCATTGCCCCCTTGTCCATATCAACCTAATTCTCAACATTGCCCTGAAACCTCTCCATATAACAAGATGCCTTTACATATAAGGGTCTGCTGGCTGCACCATGTAAGTAACATGCCATTTGGAATACAATGGTAGATCCTCATGACCCTACCACTGGTGATTTATCACACACCTGCCCAAAACTGCTCTAGGCCCACTACTCAGCAGGCTCTAACTTACTGGCATCTCTGTACTACACCATTTTCATGAAACCCAGTCAATCAAGGCACTGTCTGGTATACTCTTGATCAGCAATAGGACATCCAAAGGTTCTCCAGTGCCACCTGGTCATGGGAATTTCAAAATTTTCATGGTATTTATCTAGCCATTTTTCAAGGATGAAGTTGGAGGCACTGTGGCTTTCAATTCATTCAGTAACCATTAAATGTTGAGGAAGCTCAATTCAATAAAAGCTCTGGAGAACTCTCACAGGCAAGGCTTCTGAAAGAGTGCCAAAATGGTCACATGATGCCAGGCCCATTAAAGTCTACAATGTGAGGCCTATGTATTTTTCGACTCTCAAATATGGCTGCCATGTCTTTGAGAATAAAATCATGTGATATCCTGGCAGAGATTCCCAGTGCTCTGTGGAAAGCCACCCTGGCCCTAGATCTCAGTTTACAAGGGCGACTCACATGCGTGGCCTCCTAAAATCCAAACAAAATTCATGGCAATACTTCTCTGAGTTCAGTTTCACAACTCAGTCTCTAAGGGGAATCACACCAAAGTTCAAGCCCAAGTGGACCCAGTCATTTCTTCCAACCGCCAAACAAATGGCCAAAATTAAAACCAAAACATTCCCACATGGCCCTCATCTTCTTCCATATAGTCACTCATCGTAACCTCTGGCTGGAGTTTTCCATCAGGGGCACAGCCCAAGACTGTGTCCAAAAAAAGCTCGCTTGCCCCTCATTTGCCTAAAGTCAGGGTGGCCTTGACAGCCCTCCTGTGAACCAGAAGTGATCAAATAAGCCTGCCGTTAATACTGCTCTGTTTCTACAATTGGAGGCCTACTGACTTTCAGGTATAGATTCTATATGTGATTTGGAGTCATGCGAAAACCCAAGCACCTCATCAGGGCTTTGAAGAACTCATTTGACCCAAAGAATCCCTATTCACACTTGATGGAGGTCAGGAACCTAACAGAGGAAGACGAGAGACTTCATCCACAATGACTGATTTTTTGCCATTATAGTTTTGGACGCACACATGGGATCATTTTTTATATCCATCATGTGCTGAGAATCTAAATCACAGCCACAAAGAAGGCCAAGAGGCTAATTCAGCCACATCCATTTCCAAAGCAATTAAGCAAAGAGCCACAGGTGATGCCTATTCATTTCCATTTCAAAATTATATTCTTCAGGCTTCACAACGGGGTGCCCTGAAGCAAAGACCTTCCAGATATTCAGTGTAACAAAACAGTACTTAAGCAAAAGGTCCAAAGCAGGGTCTCTCCACTGAGAGTTTCTTGGTCACACTGATATCTGAGTTTTCTGAGATGCTCGCCATTCTTTTCAGCTATCCAGTACATGACCATGTCACAGAGCTTGGAGGTGGTACATATCGTGGACACAAAACCATGAGCCTATTCTGGAGACTGGCCAGAATACAGGAAGAAAACATTAACTTGGGAAGATAGCAGGTGTTTCCCTTCGATAAGACAAGCTGCAGTTCATTCATATATTGGGCAGGATGAATTTTGGGAATATTTATACTTTAAAGGACACATTCATTAATGCATTTTCTTTTCTAATGTTTACAACAACGGACACAGTGGAATACACAGACATGGAAATACTTGCCTTGTCAAACGACTTACTAGAACACTCCACTGAAAACCAAAAACAAAAAAAAACTACAAAAAAAAACGCCTTTCCTACCTATTCTCAGAACATGAGACAGAACCACAAACCCATACCCACTCCCACAAAGGCAGCTCCTTCCCCCAAGTATGTCTGTGATTAGAAGGAGTGTCCTATGACTGGTGAGCCATACTATGTTCTCCCAAAATGGCCTGTCCTCTTTCAGATCTGGTTTCCATGGCCAACTCTGTGAAGTTGTCAGGAAAAAGTGGTGAGCCACTACCTGCTTTCTCAGGAAAGGTCCCTCTTCAGAGCTCTTCTGGCATTTGGCCATCCTCACATCAGTAGGTACCAAGAAAGATTGATTTTGTCCTTGGAAAATCCAAACAAGCGAGTCCACTGGGACTGGAACTGGGACTGCCTCTGGGTGCCTGGCTTCTTGGATACCAAGTTCAGAGAGTTCCATCACCAAATAATGAGGTATGTCACTTTCTTTGGAACTGAATGAGGTCACTGCCTTGGCAACCACTTTTTCCTAACAGTTGCTTCCAAGGGTCCCATGAGATGGAGCCGGCCCCTACTTCCTGTGACACTTTCACAAGTTAGAATGAAATATCAACGATAGGCACCCAGGAACAGCTCTACACACAGGTCTGGTTTTGTCAGTCTTCTCTACAATAAGAAGAGAGAGGCTGATTAAGACACATCCCTTCATCCTGACCAGGTGTTTTGCCATGGAAGATGAGTTTTGCTCACTCAGGTCCTTTATACCTGCCTACAACTTGTCCAGGTATCATTTCTGCATGGACCTTTGAGGTTCTCAGCAGGTGGACTGTCCCCTTCTTTCCTGTATTGTAAGAACAACTCTGTCCCTGCTCTTCTGTAAAATGAGATTGAGGGAACAGTGTATGTTTCGGGTTAATAACAGGTTCGATTTGTGTTAGGAATCATTCTGTGTGATGAATAATAGTGTTGGGGACCTTCGATATTTACAAGAATATGGAGGTTAAATATAAGTATGAGAACAGAAATCTAGGTATGATTTGAAGCCCAGAAGGGCATTGAGCCCTTGATTGGGATAATTAGCTTTGAATTATGTTCTGCAAAGATGTCTCAGTTAATTCAATACACAATGGCATAGGACTTTGTACCTTGGATGATTGAATGTAGAAGAGAACATCCAGTCAAAAAGGGATAGTCAGTAAGATTATGAAGCTAGTCGGTACGTTTAGGAAGAAGAGTGAGTATTTGATTTGGACAAAAGTTCTTTAACAATAGGGTTTCGGTTAGAGAGTGAATGTAAATGTCAGCACATATGAAGAGTCAGTCACTATGATGAGCTGGGAAAAAATGTAGAAAAGCAGATATCAATAGAGACATTATGAAATCAGGCAAAGTATAAAGTGAGTGATAGGATTAGACATTTTCAACAGGGTTGAGTTTGAATACATAATCTTTGGAAGAAAAAAATATGTAGTCACCAATAGGATTGACAGTTAAGAGCATTAGGCAACCTGGACATAAATGTTTTTAGTAATCCATGTTCACTTTTCATTTAGTCCTTCGTGCAATCATAACCGTGACCATTACATTATTTGTCCAGAATATTACTGTGAAAAAATGTATATGTAGTTCAGGTGACATGAGTATTTCGTCCACCATTTCTGGAAACAATATATTGAAGACGTAAAATTAGTATTGGGGGTACAAAGAGGTGCACCCTGTGTCTATGAATATAGAGATAAAGCATGAATAGACAATACTGTGAATAAATAATATAACTTGTTCCAACATTAAATAATGGATTGAACTGATATCTGGAAAATTACAGGAAATCTTATATTGATATACAATCATTCATTCCCACCAATTATACATCTAATGGTAATATTAGTGTTTTGGTTTATCATGAACAGTGTGTGAGTTTTACTTCAAAAGTGATTATGGAAATTGAAAATAATATGTTTGGAAAGAAGTCTCATTAAAAGACCAGTCAGGAAACCTGGAGGAATGCATATATTGTAAAGCAGGAAGCGATTGAAATTCAATCAAATGCCTATAAATTTGCTAATTTGTGGATGAAATATATATCCTATGATGTGCATAAACTCATGAAATAGTAATGTACCATTGTTGAATAAAAATGAACGTCAAAATACACATCATGTCCCATAGGAATCTACTGGCATTGATTTTAAACTGTAGAAATATTAGGATTCTCGTGCATTATTCACCGAATTTAGTTATCTCTTTTTTTAAATTTTTATATATGGTTGTTCAAAACATTACATAGTTCTTGATAAATAATATTTCACACTTTGATTTATGTGGGTTATGAACTCCCATTTTTGCCCCGTATACAGATTGCAGAATCACATCAGTTACACATCCATTCATTCATATATTGCCATACTAGTGTCTGTTGTATTCTGCTGCCTTTCCTATCCTCTACTATCCCCCCTCCCCTCCAGTCTCCTCCCCTCTTCTCTCTCTACCCCCTATACAGTAATAAATTTCTCCTCCTTGTATTATTTTTCCCTTTCCCCTCACTTCCTCTTGTATGTAATTTTGTATAACCCTGAGGTTCTCCTTCCATTTTCATGCAGTTTCCCTTCTCTCTCCCTTTCCCTTCCACCTCTCATCCCTGTTTAATGTTAATCTTCTTCTCATGCTCCTCGTCCCTACTCTGTTCTTAGTTACTCTCCCTATATCAAAGAAGACATTTGGCATTTGTTTTTTAGGGATTGGCTAGCTTCACTTAGCATAATCTGTTCTAATGCCATCCATTTCCCTGCAAATTCTATGATTCTGTCATTTTTTAATGCCGAGAAATACTCCATTGTGTATAAATTCCACATTTTTTTCATTCATTCTTCTATTGAAGGGCATCTAGGTTGGTTCCACAGTCTTGCTATTGTGAATTGTGCTGCTATGAACATCGATGTAGCAGTGTCCCTGTAGCATGCTCTTTTTAGGTCTTTAGGTTTTAGACCGAGAAGGGGAATAACTGGGTCAAATGGTGGTTCCGTTCCCAGCTTTCCAAGAAATCTCCATACTGCTTTCCCATTTGCCTGCACCAATTTGCAGTCCCACCAGAAATATACAAGTGTACCTGTTTCCCCAGATCCTCGCCAGCACTTGTTATTGTTTGACTTCATAATGGCTGCCAATCTTACTGGAGTGAGATGGTATCTTAGGGTGGTTTTGATTCACATTTCTCTGACTGCTGGAGATGGTGACCATTTTTTCATGTACTTGTTGATTGATTGTATGTCCTCCTCTGAGAAGTGTCTGTTCAGGTTCTTGGCCCATTTGTTGTTTGGGTTATTTGTTATCTTATTGACTAATTTTTTGAGTTCTTTGTATACTCTGGATATTAGTGCTCTATCTGAAGTGTTAGGAGGAAAGATTTGTTCCCAGGATGTGGGCTCCCTATATTCCTCTCTTACTGTTTCTTTTGCTGAGAAAAAACCTTTTTAGTTTGAGTAAGTCCCATGTGTTGATTCTAGTTATTAACGCTTGTGCTATGGGTGTCCTATTGAGGAATTTGGAGGCGACCCCACAGTATGTAGATCGTAGCCAACTTTGTCTTCTATCAGACACCATGTCTCTGATTTGGTATCAAGCTCCTTGATCCATTTTGAGTTAACTTTTGTGCATGGCGAGAGAAAGGGATTCAGTTTCTTTTTGTTACATATGGATTTCCAGGTTTCCCAGCACCATTTGTTGAAGATGCTATCATTCATCCATTGCATGCTTTTAGCCCCTTTATCAAATGTAAGATAGTTGTATTTTTTGGATTGGTTTCTGTGTCCTTTATTCTGTACCATTGGTCCACCCACCTGTTTTGGTACCAGTACCATGCTATTTTTGTTACTATTGTTCTGCAGTATAGTTTGAAGTCTGGTATCGCTATACCGACTGATTCACACTTCCTGCTTAGTGTTGTTTTTGCTATTCTGGGTCTTTTATTTTTCCATATGAATTTCATGATTGCTTTCTCTATTTCTACAAGAAATGCCGTTGGGTTTTGATTGGCATTGCACTAAACCTATAGAGAACTTTTAGTAATATCGCCATTTTGATGATGTTAGTTCTGTCTATCTATGAACAGGGTACATTTTAACATCTTCTAATATCTTCCTCTATTTTTCTCTTTAGGTTTCTGTAGTTTTCCTTGTATAAAACTTGCACCTCTTTTGTTAGGTTGATTCCCAATTATTTTTTTTTTTAGTATATTGTGAATGGAGTGGTTGTCCTCATTTCCGTTTCAGAGGATTTGTCACTGATATTCAGGAATGTCTTTGATTTATGAGTGTTGATTTTATATCCTGCCACTTTGCTGAATTCATTTATTTGCTCTATTAGTTTCTTTGTAGACCCTTTTGGGTCTGCTAGGAATAGAATCATGTCATCTGCAATAGTGATAATTTAAGTTCTTCTTTTCCTATTTATATGCCTTTAATTTCTTTCATCTCTCTAATTGCTCTGGCCAGTGTTTCGAGAACTATGTTGAACAGAAGTGGTGAAAGAGGGCATACCTGTCTTGTTCCAGATTTTAGGGGGAATGCCTTCAATTTTTCTCCATTCAGAAGTATGCTAGCCTGAGACTTAGCATAGATTGCTTTTACAATATTGAGGTATGTTCCTGTTATCCCTAGATTTCTAGAATTTTGAACATAAAGGGATGCTGTACTTTGTCGAATGCTTTTTCTGCATCTATCGAGATGATCATATGGTTCTTATTTTTAAGTCTATTCATGTGATGAATAACATTTATTGATTTCTGTATATTGAACCAGCCTTGCATCCCACGGATGAATCCTACTTGATCATGGTGCACAATTTTTTTGATATGCTTTTGTATCTGATTTGCCAGAATTTAATTGAGGATTTTTGCCTCTAGGCTCATTAGAGATATTGGTCTGTAGTTTTCATTCTTTGAAGTGTCTTTGTCTGGTGTAGGAATCAGAGTGATGTTGACCTCATAGAATGAATTTGGAAGTTCTCCCTCTTTTTCAATTTCCTGAAATAGCTTGAAAAGTATTGGTATTAGTTCCCCTTTAAAGGTTTTGTAAAACTCTGCTGTATACCCATCAGGTCCTGGGCTTTTCTTACTTGGTAGTGTTTTGATGGTTTTTTCTATTTCCTCAATTGATATTGGTCTGTTTAGGTTGTCTATATCCTCCTGACTCAATCTGGGCAGATCATATGACTTAAGAAATTTATCGATGCCTTCACTGTCTTCTATTTTATTAGAGTACAAAGATTCAAAATAATTTTGGATTATCTTCTGTATATCTGAAATATCTGTTATGATATTGTCTTTTTCATCCTGTATGCTAGTAATTTGAGTTCTCTCTCTTTTTGTCTTCGTTAGCATGGCTAAGGGTCTGTAGATTTTTTTTATTTTTTCAAAGAACCAAATGGGTTGATGTGTCTGCTGTGCTTGCAGGCCGCTAGTCCTGTTCCGCCGGTCAGTTGCAGGTCTGCCTACCTTGCGGGAGCGGGTGGTGGCTCTGCTTTGGCCCTACTGCAATTGGGGTGTCGTGACTACCATGCTGGCAGATCGCTGGGCCTGTTCCGGGTGCGGGCAAAGACTCTGCTCTGCCCCTACTCCAATTGGGTTGACGTGACTACCACGCCGGTGGGCCGTTGTGCTTGTACTGGGCGCGGGAGAAAGCTCTGCTCTGCCACTACTCCAATTGGGGTGTCATGTCTACCATGGTGGCAGGCCGCTGGGCCTGTTCCGAAGGTCAGTCACAGGTCTGCTTTTGTGGCGGGCGCGGGGGGTGGCCTGCTTGGCCCCTAGTACAATTTGGGTGACGTGACTACCACACCAGCTGGTGGCTGGGCCTGATCTGGGCGCAGGCAGTGGCACTGCTCTTTCCCTACTCCATTTGGGGTGACGTGGGTACCACGCCTGCGGGCCTGATGAATCTTCCTCTATGTTTCTAGAGAGAATTACGGAGGCATATAGGAGATATACTCCTTTCGATCCTCATGCAGAGGATCAAAAATCATCTGTCACAATGGCCTTTATTGGGCATGCTGCCTTGGATATTTAAAGAAAGTTACAATGCTTAGATGGATTACAAGATATGACTTTGAGAGATTTAGTCAGAGAAGCCGAGAAAGTATACTATAAGAGAGAAACTGAGGAAGAAAAGGGAGCAAAATGAGGATAAAAGAAACAAAAGACAGACTAAGGAGTTGACTAAGGTCCCGGTCACAATAACAAAAGGGCCAGAAATTAAGAAACAGGGAGACAGGAAGGGATACCTGGTCTCACGCCAGAGGCCACCCCTGACCTCAGATCAATGTGCCTACTGTAAAGAAAGAGGACACTGGGTTCAAGAGTGCCCTAGAAAGAGGCAGCCACGCCAGCCAGCCATTCTGACTCTTCAGCATGACTACGAAAGTCGGGGCTCAGATCCCCTCCCTGAGCTCAGTGTATCTTTTGAAGTGGAGGAGACACCAGTAAACTTTGAAGTGGATACAGGGGCAATAAACTCAGCCCTTAAGGCCCCATTGGGCCCTCTATCAAATAAAAGGTCTTTAGTTCAAGGGGCTAATGGCAGTAAATATCGGACTTGTATAACTAAGAGGATCATGGACCTGGGGAAAAGAAAAATCCATCCCTCTTTTTTAGTAATCCCAGAATGCCTGGCAGACTTTTGCTGTACGTCATGGGGATGTGAGCATACAGGGGCTGCCTGATGGAACACAAACTCCTCATCAAATTCAGTACACAGCATTGGCCATATTACCAATTAGATAACCAAAACCGATGGCCCCCAGAGGGGTCTCTTGATCCTCAAATTCTGCGTGACCATTTTTTTTAAAGAGAGAGGTGAGAGAGAGAGAGACAGAGAGAATTTTTAATATTTATTTTTTAGTTTTTTGCTGGACACGACATCTTTGTTTGTATGTGGTGCTGAGGATCGAACCCGGGCCGCACGCATGCCAAGCGAGCGTGCTACAATTGAGCCACATCCCCAGCCCTGTGTGACCTTTTTAACTTCTGCAAGTGCTCAAAGGGTGAAAGGAGATTCCCCTATGGGCATGCCTTTTCCATCCTTCATTCATATCCTGAACTATGCTTATCCAAGCAATCCTCACCTTCAGCCTTGTGCTCCAGAGTCTCTGCTGTCACTCTCACCTCAGCAACCTGATTTCTCCCCTCCAATTATTAGATCAAAAACCCAAATCTCTGCTGGTTCTCAGACCATCGCCATCTTGCTGAAGTAGCAGGTACTCAGGTTCCCATCCACCGACTCACTCCTCTCTTCTCCTGTCCGTGCCCGCCGCGGGTCCCACCAGGTCCTCTTACCAGCTAACACAAAGCTGAAACTAGCTGAGGAGAGCCCTCAGACTCCTATCAAAGATGTAATGAAAATGGCCTTTAAAGTTGCTTTGTCATCACTGAAAACAGTTTACTAAAAATTTAAAGTCCCTCACATGCATTTTGGGATACTCACTCTTGTCTTCCCCTCTGCTCTACCTGTTGTACAGCTCAAGTATTTGTTGCTAGGAAAATCCCAAACCCCTTTCCCATTATTCTTTTACATCTCTCCTTCCTTATTCTCAGATCCTCGGAGCTGCTGTCAGCCCCACCTTCCCTGTCTTCCCCTTCTGTACCAGGCCTACAGAAAATTCTTAACTGACTTTCTACAGAAGTCTTCACCATGGCTGACTTTAGGACTTTCAGCAAAAGAGTCCCTATAAAAGAGTTCAATGTAGATAAACTTCCTCTTTTATTGTTGCCTTGTTCTACTTGGCCACTGGCTAAAAAAATAAGCACTTCTATGCTAGACACCCCATTACTTGTTTTCCACAAAATATATGAACAAGGCCTCTGGCCATGAGCTGGGGCTTTACAGAGATGGCTATATTTCTAAGATAAAGAAGTTACCATCAGGGCTCCATGGTAACAGCTGTCAGGGGCGAAAAATAAGAAAGGTAGGAAAAAGCTCTTTCCCTCCCAGGTGTCCTTGAAAAGTTAACTTGCCCAGAACTGAGGTAAAAACAGAAACAACAACGGCTTTTTTGAACTTCTGAAGACTGTGAACTTCTGAGCCCCTTCCCTTACATGTTGGGTACAAAATTCTGAAACTACCTAAACTTGAGTTTCAGGAGAATAATTGATTACAACAGAAGCAATGCCCTCTGAATCTGGTTGCAACCAAATAGGACGGTTTCCCTGTCTTCGTTGCTATCTTAGGTGCCTTGCCTTGTCCGTCCCTACAACAGCATAATTGTATATAATTAAACATTGTTTATGTTTTAAAGAAATTGTCAACAGATGTGATTAATTGTGTAATGGTGCAGATGTTTCCCAGAGTGCTCTGTCATGATGCAGGTTCATTTGAAAATGAAATAGAGGGGCATACAACCCGTTTCCACTGGGAACATATATCCCTCACTTTAGCAATCCTATTCGGAATAGGAGTTGCTTCAGGGGTGGGCACAGGAACCACTGCCCTCGTCCATGGGACACAACAAATGACCCAATTAGAAGAAGCAATAGACCAAAACTAAGATATTAGATACCTCCATCAGAGCTTTGCATGAATTTTTAACCTCTCTCTCTGAAGTTGTTTTACAGAACAGGCGAATGACACAAAACACACACACACACACAGAAAAAAAAATAGCAAAATATATGTCAATCAAAATTTTCATAAAATATATATCATAAAAAGATCCAAAAATATTCATTTTACTGAACATGGATTTATGTATAATGTTGTTCAACTAGCAAGCTCACCCATTGGTTGAATATTCAGTTCCAACACGGTTAAGTAGGAGTGATCTCTTCTCACAATTTGTATCTGCCAACTCATCCACCTCACAAGAATGTATGTGTGGTACCAGGTATGATTCTATATATCCATATAAAAATATATGTGCTGAATAGGCTACAGAGAAAGGGAGACAGGAATTCACAATTTTTTAACTTTAAAAACACATGGAGAACTATTTCAACAAAAAATTGACTAGATTTAACTCCTACTCTGTATCATGCAAAAGGCAAGTCCAAATATACACCATGCCTCCTCTAAACTGCTTGTATTTCTATTCATGGCAATACTTCTCTGAGTTCAGTTCCAGAACGCAGTCTTTAAGGGAAATCCCAACAGAGTTCAAGCCCAGGTGGACCAAGATATTTCTTACAACCACCACACAAATGACCACAATTAAAAACAAAACACTCAAACATGGTCCTCATCTTCTTCCATATAGTCACTCATCGTAACCTCTGTCTGGAGGTTTCCATGAAGGGCTCACCCAAAGACAGTGTCCAAATAAACTCCCTTGCCCCTCATTTGCCTAAAGTCATGTTGGCCTGGACACCCTTTCTGTGAACCAGGAGTGATCAAATAAGCCTCCCGTTAATACTGCTCTGTTTCTCCAATTTGAGGCCTACTGACTTTCAAGTATAGATTCTTTATGTGATTTGGAGTCATACGAAAACCTAAGCACCTCTGCAGTGATTTGAAGAACTCATTTGACCCAAGGAATACCTATTCTCACTTGATGGAGGTCAGGAACCTAACAGAGGAAGACGAGAGACTTCATCCACAATGACTGATCTTTTGGCAATTATGGTTTTGGATGCACACATGGGATCATTTTTAGATCCATCAGCTGCTGAGAATCAAAGTCACAGCCACATACAAGGCCAAGAGTCTAATTAAGACACATCCCTTTCCAAAGCAACTAAGAAAGAGCCACAAGTGATGCCCATTCATTTCCATTTGAAAACTGTTTCCTTCAGGCTTCACAAAGGGGTGGCCTGAGGCAAAGACCTTCCTGATATTCAGGGCAACAGAACAATAGGTAAGCAAAAGGCCAAAAGCAGGGTATATCCACTGAGACTTTCCTGGTCACACTGATATCTGAGTTTTCTGAGATGCTGGACATTCTCTTCAGCTATCCTGTACATGGCCATGTCACAGACCTTGGAGTTGTTGCATATCTTGGACACAAAACCATGAGCCTATTCTGGAGAGTGGCCAGAATTCAGAAGAAAACAGGGACTTAGGAAGGTAATAGGTATTGCTCATCCATAAGGCAAGCCGCACTCCATTCATAAATTAGGCAGGATGCATAATGGGAAGCTTTCTACTAGACAGGACACATCCATTGTTGCATTCTCTTTTCTCATGTCTACAACCACGGACACAGTGGGATACACAGACATAGAAACACTCATTTTGTCAAACGACTTACTAGAAACAGTTCACTCCAAATCAAACAAACCGCCTTCCCTACCTATTCTCAGAATATGAGACAAAACAACAAACCCACACTCACAAAGGCACCTCCTTCCCTCAAGTAGGTCTTTGACTCTCCGGAGTTAACTCTGACTGGTGGGCCATATTATGTTCCCCTGAAATGGCGTGTCCTCTATCAGATCTGCTTTCCTTGACCAACTCTGTAAAGTTGTCAGGAAAAAGTGGCGAGCCACTACCTGCTTTCTCAGGAAAAGTACCTCTTCAGTGCTCTCCTGGTATTTGGCTATACTCACATCATTAGGTACCGAGAAAGACTGACTCTGTCCTTGGAAAATCCAATCAAGTGAGCCCACAGGGACTTGGACTGGGATTGCCTCTCGGTGTCTTGGTTCTTGGATAGCAAGTTCAGAGAGTTCCATCACCAAGGAAATTAGATATGTCACTTTCTTTGGAACTGAATGAGGCCACTGCCTTGGCACCCCTTTTTCCTAACAGTTGCTTCCAAGGGTCCCATGAGATGGAGGCTGCCCCTACTTCCTGTGACACTTTCACAAGTTAGAATGGTATATCAACCATAGGCACCCGTGAACAGCTTTCCACACAGGCCTGATTTGGTCCATCTTCTCTACAATAAGAAGAGAGAGGCTGATTAAGACACATCCCTTCATCCTGACCAGGTTGTTTGCCATGGAAGATGACTTTTGCTCTCTCAGGTCCTTCATAGCTGCCTATAACTTTTCCCGGGATCATTTCTGTATGGACCTTTGAGGTTTTCAGCAGGTGGAAGGTCCCCTACTTTCCTGTATTGTAAGAACAACTCCGTCCCTGTTCTTCTGTAAAATGAGATTGAGGGAACAGTGTATGTTTAGGGTTAATAACAGGTTCAATTTGGGTTAGGAATCATTCTGTGTGATGAATAATGGTATTGGCAACCTGTGAGATTTACAAGAATGTAGAGGTGAAATATAAGTATGAAAATAAAAATCTAGATATAATTTGAAACCCAGAAGGGCATTGGGCCCTTGATTGGGATACTTAGCTTGAATTATGTTCTCTAAAGATGTCTCAGATAATTCAATATACAATGGCATAGGACCTTGTACCTTGGATGATTGAACGTAGAAGAGAACATCCAGTAAAAAGGGATAGTCAGTAGGTTTAGAAAGATTGTCGGTAGGTTTAGGAAGAAGAGTGATTATAGGATTTAGACCAAAAGTTCTTTAGCAATATGGTTTCGGTTAGAGAGTGAATGTAAATGTCGGCACATATGAAGAGTCAGTCACTATGATAAACTGGGAAAATATGTAGAAATGCAGATATCAGTAGAGACATTATTGCATCAGGCAAAATATAAAGTGAGTGATAGGATTAGACATTTTCAACAGGGTTGAGTTTGAATATATAATCTTAGGAAGAAACAAATATGTTGTCAACAATAGGATTGACATTTGAGAGCATTAGGCAGCATGGACATGGATGTTTCTATTAATCCATGTTCACTTTCCTTTTAGGCTTTGGTACAGTCATAAGTGTGACCTTTACATTTTTTTTCAGAATATTATTGTGATAAAATGTATATGTAGATCAGGTGACATAAGTATTTCTTCCACCATTTCTGGTAGCAATATATTGAAGACGTAAAATTAGTATTGGGGGTCCAAAGAGGTGTACACTGTGTCTATGAATATAAAGATAAAGCATGAATAGAACATACTGTGAATAAATAATATAAATTGTTCCAACTATAAATAATGGATTGAACTGATATCTGAAAAATTACAGGAAATCTTATATTGATATACAATCATTCTTTCCAAAATGGTATACATATAATGGTAATATTAGTGTTTTGGTTTATCACGAAGGGTGTGAGTTTTACTTCACCAGTGATTATGGAAATCGAAAATAACTTGTTTGGAAAGAAGCATCATGAAAAGACGAGTTCAGAAACCCTGATAATACTTGTGTTCTGAAACAGGAATTGATTAAAGTTGAAACAAATGCCTGTAAATTTGTGAACTTGTGGATGAAATATATATCGTATGATGTGCAAAAACTGAAGAAATAATAATGTACCAGTGTTGAATACAAATGAACCTCAAATTACATATCATGTCCCATAGGAATCTACTTGCATTGGTGGTAAACTGGGTCAGTTACTGTAAAATTATTAGAATTTGTAGGCACCATTCACTGAAGTTTGTTTTCAGTACTAGGAAACAAATATGTATTTCAGGTGGATGAATATTTCGGAAAATAATCATGTGAAAAGTTGATTATAAATCCATATACATGAACATGAATGAATTTAGAAAGTGTATATAAGACACATATATTTTATATATTGAAAATTCTGAATAGTGTGTGTGTGTGTATATATATATATATATATATATATATATATATATATATATATATACACACACACACACACACACACACACAAACTACACACAGACATTAAAAAGCAGCAATATATATGAAAATCAAAATTCATCAGTAAATATATATCATCCACAGATGCAAAAATAATTATTTTACTGAACATGAGTATATGTATAATGTTGTTCTACTAGAAAGCTCCCCTATAGTTTGAATCTTCAGTTCTAACAGCGTTTAAGAGGAGTGATCTCTTCTCACAATTTGAATCTGCCAAGTGAGAAACCTCACAAAAATGTACGTGGGATTCCTGGTAGGATTCTATGTGTGCATATAAATATACATGTGTGAATTGGCTACAGAGAAAGGGAAACAGGATTTCACACATTTGTTATCTTTAAAAACACATGGAGAACTATTTCAAATTAAATTTGACTAGATTTATAACTCCTACCTTATATAATGCAAAAGGCAAGTCCAACTATACAAGATGCCTCCTCTGAACTGCTTGAATTTCTATTCTGTTTGGGTTATTTTTCTCCATTATATTAGGATGAGTTGTCTGATTCTAGTAGGTATGGGTTAGTGTCAGGGATTCAGTATTTCAAAAGGAAAATTGGAAAATGAATTCAATATGTAAGCAAATATGTGCTTCACAAATATCTGTTAAGGTCTGATATCCTCTCACTCTCATCCAGAAAAATGCCTTGACATTACCTTCACCCCAGGTAAAACATAATTAGAGGAGAAGAGTTAGAAAATCAGTGAATACATATCTGGAATGGAAAATGCTCAAGAGTTCATAACCATGGAGGTGGTAGAGGAGTTTCCAAAAGTAAGGGACAGGGTAAACACAACACAAACAGGGAGCTCTGAGAGCCTAAAAACTTTTTGAGAAACTGCCTCTGAGTTTGGGCACTTGAAATATATGTTGTTGTCAGGAGATTTGGCTTCTTTAGTAGTGAGACCATCAAAGCTGGTTCTGCATCTATGTGACCTGAAGGACATGGATTCTTATTTTCCAATGAAGATGAGGCAGCAATGCTGAATCCTCTCTTTGTAGGTAAACTGTGACCACTGAGGACTAAGTGTCTCTCCGTGTTGACTGCGAAGCCATTTGGTCCTCCTACACTTTTTGTGGTGTTTTTCCTGCTGCACTGGGAGTTTGGTATTTGCTTCACGAAATACCAGGAGCTCAACTGGGACATATTGCTGGAGGGAGTTCTGTCACGTGTGTTGGGTCAGGGTCTGCAGGAGAATGCACCAACCAGGCTTCTATCCCTCCTAGCTTGGCCCATTGCCCCCTCGTCCATATCAACCTGATTCAGAACATTGACCTGAAACCTCACCATATAACAAGATGCCTTTACATATAAGGGACTGCTGGCTGCACCATGTCAGTCACAAGCCATTTGGAATCCAATGGTAGATCCTCATGGCCCTACCACTGATGTTTCATCACACACCTGCCCACCACTGCTCTAGGCCCACTACTCAGCAGGCTCCAACTTACTGGCATCTCTGTTCTACACCATTTTCATGAAACCCAGTCAATCAAGGCATTGTCTGGTATACTCATGATCAGCAACAGGACATCCAAATGTTCTCCAGTGCCACCTGGTTGTGGGAACTTCCAAAAATTCATGGTATTTATCAAGCCATTTTTCAAGGATGAAGTTGGAGAAACTCTGGGTTTCAATTCATTCTGGAACCACTAAATGTTGAGAAAGCTAATTTAAATGAAAACTCTGGAGAACTCTCACAGGCAAGGCTTCCCAAAGAGTGGGGAAAAGGTCACATGAAGCCAGGCACATTGAGGTGTAAAATGTGAGGTCCATGTGTGTTTTGACTCTCAACTATGGCTGCAAGTTTTTCACAATTATATCATGTGATATCCTGGCTGAGATTCCCAGTGCTCTGTGGAAAGCCAGATCTCAGTTTCCAAGGGCAACTCTCATGCGTGGCCTCCTAAAATCCCAAAACAATTCATGGCAATACTTCTCTGAGGTGAGTTCCAGAACTCAGTCTCTATGGGGAATCACACCAGAGTTCAAGCCCAGGTGGACCCAGACATTTCTTCCAACCGCCACACAAATGACCACAATTAAAACCAAAACACTCCCACATGGCCCTCATCTTCTTCCATATAGTCACTCATCATGACCTCTGGCTGGAGGTTTCCATGAGGGGTGCAGCCATTGGTAGTGTCCAAAATAAGCTCACTTGCCCCTCATTTGCCTAAAGTCAGGGTGGCCTGGACACTCTTAATATGAACCAGGAGTGGTCAAATAAGCCTGCCGTTCATGCTGCTCTGTTTCTCCAATTTGAGGCCTACTGACTTTCAGGTATGGAATATTTATGTGAAATAGAGTCATGAGAAAAGCCAAGCACCTCGGCAGAGATTTCAAGAACTCATTTGACCCAAAGGATCAGTATTCTCACTTGATGGATGTCAGGAACCTAACAGAAGAAGGCGAGAGACTTCATCCACAATGACTGATCTTTTGGCCATTTTGGTTTTGGATGCGCACATGCGATCATTCTTTGGATCCATCATGTGCTGAGAATAAAAATCACAGCCACATACAAGGCCAAGAGGCTAATTCAGACACATCCCTTTCCAAAGCAATTAAGCAAAGAGCCACAGGTGATGCCTATTCATTTCAAATTTAAAACTGTTTTCTTCAGGCTTCACAAAGGAGTGGCCTGAGGCAAAGACCTTCCTGACATTCAGGGCAACAGAACATAAGGTAAGCAAAAGGCCCAAAGCAGGGTTTCTCCACTGAGACTTTCCTGGTCACACTGATATCTGAGTTTTCTGAGATGATCTCCATTCTCTTCAGCTATCCAGTATATGGCCATGTCACAGAGCTTGGAGGTGGTACATATCTTGGACACAAATCCCTGAGCCTATTCTGGAGACTGGCCAGAATTCAGGAAGAAAACAGGAACTTAGGATGATAGCAGGTGTTGCCCATCGATAAGACAAGGTGCAGTCCATTCATAAATTGAGCAGGATGAATTATGGTAAGATTTATACTAGACAGGACACATCCATTAATGCATTCTCTTTTCTAATGTCTACAACAATGGACATAGTCGGATACACAAACATAGAAACACTCACCTTGTCAAATGACTTACTCAAAACAGTCCACTTCAATCCAAACAAACCGCCATTCCTACCTTTTGTTAGAACATGAGACAAAACCACAAACCCACACCCACTCCCACAATGGCACCTCCTTCCCCCAAGTAGATCTGTGACTATCTGGAGTGTCCTCTAACTGCTCGGCCATACTATATTCCTTCAAAATAGTCTGTCCTCTCTCAGGTCTGGTTTCCTTGGCTAACTCTGTGAAGTTGTCAGGAAAAAGTGGTGAGCCACTACTGGCTTTCTCAGAAAAGGTACCTCTTCAGTGCTCTCCTGGCATTTGGCCATCCTCACATTAGTAGGTACCAAGAAATACTGACTCTGTCCTTGGTAAATCCAAATAAGTGAGACCACTGTGACTGGGAATGGGATAGCGTCTGGGTGCCTGGCCACTAGGATACAAAGATCATAGAGTTCCATCACCAAGGAAATGAGGTATGTCACTTTCTTTGGAATTGAATGAATGAGGTCACTGCCTTGGCAACCAGTTTGTCCTAACACTTGCTTCCAAGGGTCCCATGAGATGGAGGCTGCTCCTACTTCCTGGAACACTTGCACAAGTTAGAATGGTATATCAACCATAGGCACCTGGGAACAGCTCTCCACACAGGTCTGGTTTAGTCCATCTTCTCTAACATAAGTAGAGAGAGGCTGATTCAGACACATCCCTTTATCCTGACCAGGTTGTTTGCCATGGAATAGGACTTTTGCTCTCTCAGGTCTTTCATACCTCCCTACAACTTCTCCAGGTATCATTTCTGCATGGACCTTTGAGGTTTTCAGCAGGTGGAAGGTCCCCTAATTCCCTGTATTTTAAGAACAACTCTGTCGCTGCTCTTCTGTAAATTGAGATTGAGGGAACAGTGTATGTTTAGGGTTAATAACAGGTTCAATTTGGGTTAGGAATCATTCTGTGCGATGAATAATGGTATTGGGAACTTGCGATAATTACAAGAACATAGAGGTGAAATATACGTATGGAAACAGAAATCTAGGTATGATTTGAAGCACAGGACCTTGTACCTTGGTAGATTTAATGTAGAAGAGAACATCCAGTCAAAAATGGATAGTCGTTAGGATTAGGAAGATAGTCGGTAGGTTTAGGAAGAAGAGTGAGTATAGTATTTGGACCAAAAGTTCTTTAGCAATAGGGTTTCGGTTAGAGAATGAATGAAAATGTCAGCACATATGAAGAGTCAGTCACAATGATGAACTGGGGAAAATAAGTAGGAAAGCAGGTATCAATAGAGACATTATGAAATCAGGCAAAGTATAAAGTGAGTTATAGGATTAGACATTTTCAACAGGGTTTAATTTGAATATATAATCATTGGAAGAAACAAATATGTTGTCACCAATAGGATTGACATTTGAGAGCATTAGGCAACCTTCACATGGATGTTTTTAGTTAAACATTTTCACTTTTCTTTTAGGCTTCGGTACAATCATAAGTGTGACCTTTACATTTTTTGTTCAGAATTTTACTGTGATAAAATATATATGTGGATCAGGTGACATGAGTATTTCTTCCACCATTTCTGGGAGCAATATTTTGAAGACATATACATTAGTGTTAGGGGTACACAGAGGTGTACCCTGTGTCTATGAATATAGAGATAATGCATGAATAGACCATCCTGTGAATAAATAATATAACTGGTTCCACTTTAAATAATGAATTGAATTGATATCTAAAAATATATAAGAAATCTTATATTGATATATATATATATATATATATATATATATATATATATATATATATATATACACACACACACACACACGCACACGCACAGACATTAAAAAGTAGCAATATAAGAGATCCAACATGGTGGCGGACATGGAGAAATCAAGTATCTGACCTCATTAGCTGCGCAGGCATAGGGAGTCGTAAACTGTCTAAATGCTGTTTGTTCAGAATCACTAGGCAATGCTGACCTGACGTGGATCTGTTGCGAACAGTCTGGGCCCCTGAGAAAACACACAGAGCCCGGATCGGCTGCATAGAAGCTCAGATTTGCCTGCTTCTTGTGACTCAGAACTAAGGTTCCCTCTGAAATAACTGGTCGGCCCTTCTGAATTTACAGAGGTAAAAGGCCACTGGATTGAAATGGGGCTTTGGAGACACAGTCAGGACCCATCCATTGCATTGGTCACCTGGCAAAAGGAACGAATGGTCACCATTTGCATGGGATACCACCATGGAAGAGAACTGATGTCATGGGCAGAGGAGATAACTTCATTGAAACCAGTACGACAGGTGTGTAATTCCATATGCATCTCTCTCCACACAGCGGGGAAACATTAAGGGCCCCTCCCAGCTCTCCCTTAAGGGGCCCTCCCAGGTCTCCCGTGAGAAAGATGGCCAGACCGAGGGAATCATGTGTGCTGTGGGACTTGTGGCGTGGAATTCCTGGCTGCCGCTCCTACCAGTGCTGACAACTGAGGTCTCTTACACCAGCTAATGTGGGCATGGATACCAGAGAGCAAGCAAATTCGCTGCGGGTTCCCAGCCCCAAGCTCTACAAACTTAGGGTCTGAGGGAGGCAAACAGGGAGAGAGTGCCAAGCGTTGATGAAAACAGGGCAACCAGGAGCAGAGACCTGACGTGTAGCAAGTATTGTGGTGAGCGTCACAGTTGAGCGGAGCCTGGCTTGAGGAAACACTAGAGAAGGTCCTAGGCACTCAGGATTAGAGACCCGCCCAGTCTGGGAGGAAGAGCTGCTGCACAGTGATTGGTTCCCACCTATTGAGAGGAGAAGCTTGGCCCAGTGAGCACAGCTCCACCTACTGGAAGAGAAGTTAATTGAACTCTATGACTGCATGTATTATTATTATTATTATTTTATTTTTATTTTTTTTCTTTCATTTAAATTTTTTGTGTTGTTCTTTAACTTATTTTAATGTTTTTATTATTTTAATTTTACTATTATTATTATTATTTTAAATTTTAATTTTCATTTTTTAATTATCATTATTATTTTTTAAAAAAATTATTTCTTTCTTTATTTTCTATTTTTTTCTTTTGTCTTTTCATTTCTTTTCAATTTTCTTATTCCCCCATCCTTGAATTCTACCTGCCTATTCTCATTCTCTTTAATGACTTCTTTCCATCCCTTCTAATATCTTTCCTCCCAGGCTTCAAATAAATTTATAAGAATTAGAAGTAACTCAGCACTCAAACAGAACAAGAAGTAACATGAGCAGCATCAAAAAGCAAGAAAGAAAAGGAGTACAAACAATGAAGGATAACCTAAATATTCAGGAGGACCTAGAATTATCAGAAAAATGGTCATATAAAGAACTCAAGGAATACCTTAGACAGATGAAATGGAACCTTAAAAAGGATACGAGAGAGCAAATAAATACAGTGAAAGAACACATTGAAAATGAATTACATAAACAGATAAAAGAAGAAGTTAATCTTCTTTATCAGGAGATAGAGATTATAAATATTCAAAGAATAATTCTAGAAATGAAGGAAACGATAAACCAAATTAAAAACTCAATTGAGAGTATCACTAACCATGTGGAGCAAGTAGAAGACAGAATGTCACATAATGAAGACAAAATATATCATCTTGAAAAGAGTCTAGCCAACACAGAAAGGCTGGTAAAAAAATCACGAGAAAAACATCCAAGAGATATGGTATAACATAAAAAAAACAAACTTATGAGTCATCTGGATAGAGGAAGGTACAGAGATTCAAACCATGGGAATGAGTAACCTGTTGAATGAAATAATTACAGAAAATTTTCCAGAAATAAAAAAGGAAATGGATATACAAATTGAAGATGCTTACAGGACACAGAGCACACAAAATCACAGTAGACCAACGACAAGACACATTGTTATGAATCTATCCAATATACAGAACAAAGAGAAAACATTAAAAGCTTCAAGAGAAAGGAGGAAGATTTCATTCACGGGTAAACCAATAAGGTTAGCAACCTATTTTTCATCACAGACCCTGAAAGTGAGAGGATCCTGGAACAACGTATTTCAAACATTGAAAGACAATGGATGCCAAACAAGAATTCTGTATCCAGCAAAATTCAGCTTCAGGTACGACAACGAAATAAAAATCTTTCATGATAAACAAAAGCTAAAAGAATTTGCAGCCAGAAAACCACCATTGCAAAGTGTCTTGAGCAAAACACTACACGAGAAAGAAATGAAAAACAACAACCAAAACCATCAGTGGGAAGTGCCTCAGTAATGACAGAGGGCGGGGGAAAAGCTAATCATGGAGAAACAAAGTAAATTTTAAAAAGCGATAAATATTCAAACATGGCTGGCAGTAGAAACCATATATCAATAGTAACTCTAAACATTAATGGCTTAAACTCTCCAATAAAGCAACATAGGCTTGTAACTTGGATTCAAAAAACAAATCCAACAATATGTTGCCTCCAGGAGACATATCTGAATGGAAAAGACATACACAGGCTGAAGGTGAAAGGTTGGAAAAAAATATACCATGCACACGGTCCTCATAAGCAAGCAGTGGTGGCCATCCTCAAATCGAATTAAATCGACTTCAAGACTAATTTAATCAAAAGGGATAATGAAGGAAATTATATACTGTTAAAAGGAACCATTCACCAACAAGACATAAAAATTATCAATATTTACCCACCATTAAATGGTGCTGTGACGTTCATAAAACAAATTCTCCTCAAGTTCAAGAATCAAATAGCCCACAACACAATAATTATGGGTGACTTCAACACACCTCTCTCACCATTGGACAGATCCTCCAAATAAAAGTTGAATAAAGAAACTATAGAACTCAATATCACAATCAATAACCTAGACTTAACTGACATATATAGAATATATCAACCATCATCAAGTGGATATAATATTTTTTAGCAGCACATGGATCCTTCTAAAAAATAGACCATATATTATGCCATAGAGCAACCTTCAGTAAATATAAAGGGTGGACTTAATACCATGAATTTTATTGGATTATAATGGAATGAATCTGGAAACCAATGAAAAAGAAGGAAGGAAAAATCCTACATCACATTGAAAATGAACAACATGTTACTGAATGATTAATGTGTTACAGAAGACATAAATGAGAAAATCAAAAAATTCTTCAAGATAAATGAAAATACAGAAACAACATATCGGAGTCTATGGGACACAATGAAAGGTGTTTTAAGAGGGAAATTCACCACCTTGACGTCATTCCTCAAAAATAGGAAAGAACAACAAATAAATGAGCTCACACTTCATCTCAAAGCCCTAGAAAAGGAAGAGCAAAACATCAGCAAATGTAGCAGAAGGCAAGAAATAACTAAAATCAGAGCGGAAAACAACAAAATTGAAACAAAAGAAACTATTGAAAAAATTACAAAACTAAAGCTTGGTTCTGCAAAAAATAAATAAGAAGGATAGACCCTTAGCATCCCTTTATGTTCAAAACATTTGAAAAACTAGAGATAACAGGAATTTACCTCGACATTGTAAAAGCTATCTATGTTAAGCCTCAGGCTAGCATTATTCTGAATGAAGAAAAATTGAAGCATTCCCTCTAAAATCTGGAACAAGACAGAGATGTCCTCTACCACCACTTCTATTCAATATAGTTCTCGAAACACTGGCCAGAGCAATTAGACAGATGAAAGAAATAAAAGGCATGAAAATAGGAAAAGAATAACTTAAATTATCACTACTTGCAGCTGATATGATTCAATATATAGAAGACCCAAAAGGGTCTACAAAAAAAAACTACTAGAAGTAAGAAATAATTTCAGCAATGTGGCAGGATATAAAATCAACATTCATAAGTCAAAGGCATTTCTGTATATCAGTGACAAAACTTCTGAAACGGAAATGAGAAAAAGAACACTCCATTCACAATATCCTCAAAAAATAAAACTAAAATCCTTGGGAATCAACCTAACAAAAGAGGTGAAAGATTTATACAATGCAAACTACAGAACCCTAAAAAGAGAAGTAGAATAAGATCTTAGAAGATGGAAAAATATACACTGTTCATGGATAGGGAGAACTAACATCATAAAAATGGTGATATTCCCAAAAGTTCTCTATAGGTTTAATGTAATGCCAATCAAAATCCTAACGGCATTTCTTGTAGAAATAGAGAAAGCAATCATGAAATTCATATGGAATAATAAAAGATCCAGAATAGCAAAAGCAATTCTAACCAGGATGTGTGAATCAGGCGGTATAGCGATACCAGATTTCAAACTAAATTTCAGAGCAATAGTAACAATGACAGCATGGTACTGGTACCAAAACAGGCGGGTGGACCAATGGTACAGAATGGAGGACACAGAGATTAATCCACAATGCTACAACAATCTTCTATTTGATAAAGGAGCTAAAAGCATGCAATGGAGGAAGGATAGCATCTTCAACAAATGGTGCTGGAAAAACTGGAAATCCATATGTAACAAAATGAAACTGAATCCCTTTTTCTTGCATGCACAAAAGTTCACTCAAAATGGATCAAGGGCCTTGATATCAAATCAGAGACATGGCGTCTGATAGAAGAAAAAGTTGGCTACGATCTACATACTGTGGGGTCGGGCTTCAAATTCCTCAATAGGACATCCATAGCACAAGAGTTAATAACAAGAGTTAATAACTAGAATCAACACATGGGACTTACTCAAAGGAAAAAGTTTTTTCTCAGCAAAAGAAACAATAAGAGAGGTAAATAGGGAGCCTAAATTCTGGGAACAAATCTTTACTCCTCACACTTCAGATAGAGCCCTAATATCCAGAGTATACAAAGAACTCAAAAAATTAAACAATAAGATAACAAATAACCCAATCAACAAATGGGCCGAGGACCTCAACAGACATCTCAGAGGAGGACATATAATCAACAAGTACATGAAAAAATGCTCACCATCTCTAGTAGTCAGAGAAAGGTGAATCAAAACCACCCTAAGATACCATCTCACTCCAGTAAGATTGGCAGCCATTATGAAGTCAAACAACAAGTGTTGGTGAGAATGTGGGGAAACAGGTACACTTGTACATTGCTGGTGAGACTGCAAATTGGTGCATCCAATTTGGAAAGCAGTATGGAGATTTCTGGGAAAGCTGGGAATGAAACCACCATTTGACCCAGCTATTCCCCTTCTCGGTCAATTCCCTAAAGACCTAAAAAGAGCATGCTGCAGGGACACTGCTACATCGATGTACATAGCAGCACAATTCACAATAGCAAGACTGTGGAACCAACCTATATGCCCTTCAATAGATGAATGGATTAAAAAATGTGGCATTTATACAGAATGTAGTATTACTCTGCATTAAAAAATGACAAAATCATAGAATTTGCAGGGAAATGGATGGCACTAGAGCAGATTATGCTAAGTGAAGCTACCCAATCCCTTCAAAACAAATGCCAAATGTCTTCTTTGATATAAGGAGATTAACTAAGAACAGAATAGGTATGAAGAGGATGAGAAGAAGATTAACATGAAAACAGGGATGAGAGGTGGGAGGGAAAGGGAGAGAGAAGGGATATTGCATGGAAATGGAAGGAGACCCTCAGGGTTATACAAAATTACATACAAGAAGAAAGGGAAAAATAATACAAGGGGGAGAAATTTATTACTGTATACAGGGTAGAGAGAGAAGAGGGGAGGAGAGGGGAGGGGAGGGGGGATAGTAGAGGATAGGTAAGGCAGCAGAATACAACAGACACTAGTATGGCAATATGTGAATCAATGCATGTGTAACTGATGTGATTCTGCAATCTGTATACGGAGTAAAAATGGGAGTTCATAACCCACTTGAATCAAAGTGACAAATATGATGTATCAAGAACTATGTAATGTTTTGAACAAGCATAAATAAAAATTTAAAAAAAAAAGAAAACTAACTTCGGTGAGTGATGCACGCGAATCCTAATATTTTTACAGTAACTGACCCAGTTTAACATCAATGCAAGTAGATTCCAATGGTACATGATGTGTACTTTGACGTTCATTTTTATTCAACACTGGTACATACTATTTCCTCAGTTTATGCACATCACAGGATATATATTTCATCGACAATTTAGCAAATTTATAGGCATTTGTTTCACTTTCAATCACTTCCTGCTTCAGAACACATGGATTCCTCCATATTTCTTGACTGGTAATTTCATGAGACTTCTTTCCAAACACATTATTTTCGATTTCCATAATCACTTTTTAAGCAAAACTCACACACACTTCATGATAAACAATAACCCTAAGATGACAATTAGATATATAACTGGTTGGAATTATTGATTGTATGTCAATATATGATTTCTTATATATTTTCAGATAACAATTCAATCCATTATTTAAAGTGGAACCAGTTATATTATTTATTTACAATATGTTCTATTCATGCATTATCTCTATATTCATAGACACAGGGTACACCACTTTGTACCCCCAATACTAATTTATATGTCTTAAAATATTGCTCACAGAAATGGTGGAAAAAATACTCATGTCACATGATCTACATATATATTTTATCACAATAATTTTCTGGGCACAAAATGCAAAGGTCACACTTATGATTGCACCAAATCCTAAATGGAAGTTGAATATGGATTACTAAAAACATCCATTTCCAGTTTGCATAATGCTTTCAAATGTCATTTCTATTGGTGACTACATATTTGTTTCTTCCTAAAATTATGTATTCAATCTCGATCCTGTTGAAAATGTGTAAACCTATCATTCACTTTACAATTGCCTGATTTTGTAATGTCTCTATTGATATCTTCTTTCCTATATTTTCCGCAGTTCATCATTGTGACTGACTCTTCGCATGTGCTGACATTTACATTCACTGTGTAAATGAAACCGTATTGCTAAAGTACATTTGATCCAAATTTTATACTCACTCTTCTTCCTAAACCTACCGACTCTCTTCCTAATCCTACCGACTATCCAAATTTGAGTGGATGTTCTCTTCTACAATCAATCTTCCAAGGTACAAGGTCCTATGCCATTGATTATCAATTTATCTGAGACAAACGTGCAGAACATAATTAAAAGCTAAGTATCCCAATAAAGGGCCTCATTCCCTTCTGGGCTACAAATCTTACCTAGATTTCTGTTTTTATACTTATATTTCACCTCTATAGTTTTATAAATATCGCAGGTTCCCAATACCATTATTCATCAATCAGAATGATTCCGAACCCAAATTGAACATGTTATTAACCCTAACCATACACTGTTCCCTCAATCTAACTTTACAAAAGAGAAGGGACAGGGTTCGTCTTGCAATACAGCAATGTAGGGGATCTGCCACCTACTGAGAACCTCAAAGGTCCATGCATATTTGATCCCTGGAGAAGATGTAGGCAGCTATGAAAGACCTGAAAGACCAAAACAACCTGGCAAACAACCTGGTCAGGATGAAGGGTTGTGTCTGAGTAAGCCTCTCTCTTCTTAATGTAGAGAAGATGGACCAAATGAGGCCTATGAGGAGAGCTGTTCCGCAAACTGGTGCGGCCAATTTGGAAAGCAGTATGGAGATTCCTGGGAAAGCTTGGAATGGAACCACAATTTGACCCAGCTATTGCCCTTCTGGGACTATTTCCTGAAGACCTTAAAATAGTGTAACTCTGGGATACTGCCACATCGATGTTCTTAGCAGTACAATTCACAATTGCTGCACTGTGGACCCAACCTAGATGCCCTTCAATAGATGAATGGATAACAAATGTGGCATTTATACACCATGGAGTATTACGCAGCACTAAAATATGACAAAATCATGGAATTTTCAGGGAAATGGATGGTAATAGAGCAGATTATGCTTAGTGAAACTAGCCAATCCCTAAAAAACAAATACCAAATGTCTTCTTGGATATAATGAGAGCAACTAAGAACAGAGCAGGGAGGAAGAGCAGGAAGAAAAGATTTACATTAACAGAGACATGAGGTGGGAGGGAAAGGGAGAGAAAAGGGAAATTGCATGGTAATGAAGGGAGACCCTGATTGTTATACAAAATTACATATAACAGGTTGTGAAGGGAATGGGAAAATAAACAAGGAGAGAAATTAATTACAGTAGATGGGGTAGAGAGAGAAGATGGGAGGGGGAAAGAGGGGGGATCATAGAGTATAGGAAAGGTAGCAGAATACAACATTAACTAATAGGGCATTATGTAAAAATGTGGATATGTAACCAATGTGATTCTGCAATCTTTATTTGGGGTAAAAATGGGAGTTCATAACCCACTTGAATCTAATGTATGAAATATGATATGTCAAGAGCTTTGTAACGTTTTGAACAACCAAAAAAAGAAAAAAAGTAGCAATATATATGCCAATCGAAATTCATCATGAAATATATATAATCCACAGATGCAAAAATATTCATTTTACTGAACATGGATTTATGTATAATGTTATTGAACTAGGAAGCTCACCCATAGGTTGAATTTTCAGTTTGAACAGCGTTTAGGAGTAGTGATCTCTTCTCACAATTTGTATCTGCCAATTCAGCCACCTCACAAGTATGTACGTGTGATACCAGGTAGGATTCTCTATGTGCATATAAAAATACATGTGCTACAGAGAAAGGGAGACAGGATTCCCATATTTGTTAACTTTAAAAACACATGTAGAATTATTTCAACAAAAAATTGACTAGATTTATAGCTCCTATACTATATAATGCAAAAGGCAATTCCAACTACACACCATCCCTCCTCTGAACGGCTTGTATTTCTATTCTGCTTGGGTTATGTTTCACCATCATATTAGGATTATTAGTCAGAGTCTAGTAGGGTATGGGTTAGTGCCAGGAATTCAGTATTTCAAATGGAAAATTGGAAAATAAATCCAATGTGTATGCAAATATGTGATATACAATAATCTTCCCACTCTCATCCAGAACAATGCTTTGACATTACCTTTGCCCCAAGTAAGACACAATTAGAAGAGAAGAGTTAGACATTCTGTGAATACTTATCTGGAATGGAAAATGCTCAGGAGTTCACAACCTTGGAGGTGGTAGAGGAGTTTCCAAAAGGAAAGGACAGGGGTGATCACTCAACCTGATCTTTCATTAATATTGGGAGCCATCTTGCCACAAAGCCATGGAAAGATAATTTTTGCTTTACTATAAATTACTGCAAATTCTGAACCTGCTTGGAATGCCTGCCCATGCCTTGAACTCACCCATGCCTGTCTTACTGACCAGATCACAGCCCTCTCTGAAACCTTACTGAAACCTCATAAATATTGGCCTTCCCTGGCCAGACAATGACCCTCTCTGAGGCTCTAATGGTCCTCATAATTTCTGATGCTGGGGCCAGCAAATAAAAAATGTAAACTACAATTAGTGTGATGCTTGTCAAAGTTCTGTTTTCTGATACTCCCTTTTTGTGTAACTTTTTGGGCTATAAAGCTGGGGTTTTGGAAAGGTGGGGATGCTGTCTTTTTCCCGCCGTTTTGAGAAGGAGAGTCAGCCTAGCCGGTTGAACTAATAAGCTTGCCTTAATTTGATTTTAATTGGAGTCAGTGGTATTTTCTTGCATCCTGGTCTAACATTTTGGAGTTCCCCAGCGAGATGACGTGACCAGATCATAAGACCAGACTGCTGGAAATTCTGACGCTGGCCTTTCCTCCAGGGCTCAGGGCTGGAGAGCCAAGTTCCAAAGCCTTGGAGTGAGCATTCGGTCCAGGGAGCACTGCAGTGAACCATCGCACTAAAACTATTAGCAAGCACCTGGTGGAGGAGGCCTCCATAGGTAGGTGGTGCCTTTATAACATCTGATATCTGGTTAAGGGAGATGTCTTCTGATGACAGAGAGGTGGCCTGGGGAGGCTCACATGTACTCCTGTCCAGGACAGTAACAAGAATTGTTCTGTCCTCTGTTCTGTTCTGTATGGAATTTCTCTGAAAGTGTAGAAAGGTGCAGCCGGGCACGCAGGAGCTCCTACCCCGGAGCTTCAGCAAGACATTTCATTGCTCCTCTGTTTTTCTGTATCTTCACCAGGTTTCTGTTTCTTTGTGTTTTGTTCTGCGTTCTATATGTTTTTTTGTTTGTTTGTTTTTGTGCATTTTGTTGTGTGATTTCTGTGGTAAAAACTTAAAGATATTGGACGTAAAAATGGGTAATAAAGCAAGTAAGCCTTACACCCTTTGGACTGTGTTCTAAAAAACTGTGTTGAAGTTTACCCCCCTTTGTTAAGCAGGATGAGAGAAGCCCCTAGCTGGCAGCCTGGAACTCACCCACTGCAGAGGGCAATGCCTGCTGGCCACCAAAGAACAGAGTATCTCCCAGGTTAACAATGGAAACTCCTTTAAAACCCCTTGTTTCTCCAGTTCAAGAGAGTCACAACCTTTGGGCAGAGTCCCCTGTGTTTCTGCTTTGTTAGCAAAGCAGTAAACCTCCCTTTTTATTTTTCTCAAACCCTGTCCTCATTATTAAATAGGTATTAATTCGCTTCAAGGTCAGAAACCGAAATTTAAGTTACAAATTTTGATAACCCCCCGACCCTGGAACTTTTTGAGAGCTGACTACTGAAATGTTAGGAGATGGAGCGAGATTTTGGTGGAACCAAACCAGAGGAGCTAATCCTATAAGTAAAAGGAGGGACTGAGGGACTCCCAGGATCTACCAAAGCCCTGTTGCTTCAGGGAATTCCTTCCTTCGTTCCCTGCACTGTAAGGATTATGCCACCTCTGTCTTTTAAAAAAAGAGAAAAAGAAAAAGGAGACACTAAATGCAGTAAAGTCACCATGGAAACCCTTGATATTACATTTCAGGTTGCCGTCTGTCAAAACATCTGATCCCCTTGTGAGGACATCTATCCTGCCACTGGTGTAGGAGATTTTTCTCTTATCTGCTCTGTTTTTAAGGCTTCTGTCTGTCAGCCATAGTCTGGAGCTCCTTTCTGTCTGTCTTTTGTCTTTGTTTCTGGCCCTTTAAGACATGTGCAATAATGTGCTGATATTATAAATTGTTTCTTGGGAATGATATTAGTTCAATGTGTGTCTAAATGATGATGTTTTATTGTAACAATCTGGTATCTGGATGGGTTTTTGTAGCATTGCTCAATCTTGCAGTTAAAAGTCGGGTTTAGGTAATTGTTTAGTTTATGATTTCAGATAATTCATGCCAGATAACTTAAATGCTTAGGATGGAAAACTAAAGCACTCTACTTCCAAGTTGGCAAGTAACTTCCCAAACATTCAGTTTTATTTTTCACCAATTTTGAATTGGGTAGACTGAGAAAATATCACAGTGTGTACCAGTGCATTAATTTGGACAAGGATAGTAAATCATATTATGGTATCTGTTGACAAAACAAGATGTAAAGATATAAAATTTTGTGAATTTCATCTTAAAATTGTATCATAATTTTCAACATCCGAACCTCAAAATTATGGTTAAAATGCCTTAGGCCTGAGGTGTCTGCTCAGAATAGCAGTTTTACCCTGCTCCTTTCAGACCTCAGCAAGGACTTTTGTTGAAATGCAAATGAAAGAAGCCTGCAAGCTCAGTAGGAGACTGATCTGAGGCCTAAGGCAGGAAAAAAGGTAAATTGTATGGTATTTACTAATTACTGGCCAGTCATTTTTTCTAGGACTCTTATTTTTTTCCTTAGATTCTGTATTCTTTTATTGAGCTCATGATTTTGATCCTACAGACCTAGGTTAATGTTTTTCTGATCAGCTCTATCTTTGACCAACAGTGGAGTTTTTGAAACATTGCAATGGAGATTTCAACTGCAAAAAGCTACAAGGCCTTTACTATTATTATGTGTGCACACTTTTGTTAGTGTTGTATGTCTTTATATACATATATCCGTATATCATATATATGTTATACAAATTAACACATATAAGGAGCACTCATAAAAAAAGCACTCATATAAACAAATTTTAAAACGTGGATCCAAAGATCTTTAAATCAAGTGATTTAATTGGTACAATTTAAATTGGATAAACAGATAAAAATAAATATCTTTAAATTTAACCTTACAAGTTTTTCTAGGTGTTCAAAAATCTAATAAAATATTAATGCCGACAAAAGGTCTAATATGCCTTGGTTCTAGGACTTTTTCTTCAACAAAAAATGGTACACTGTTCAATACATTTGTCTAATATTTTGATAAATAAGTAAAGTAAATTTGATATGGGATTACTCATTCATGAGTACTTTTGTTAGATATCTGATTGATTTACTAAGGTCTGTATAAGTTTGTCCTAAAGTCTGTATAAGATTGTAAAAATCAGTCATGTGTTAAAGAGACAAAAATTTCTTAAAACATAAGTTTACCCATAACATTGTGGTTATTAAGTTTTATTTTTCTAGAGCAAGCAACCATAAAAATTAAACAACTGATTAAATAAGAACTGTTATTTTAGAGCACTGTACTGCCATTTCTTTAAAAGCTAAACTTGGTTAATGTAGAAACATCAATGCAATTGTGATGCTATTAATGTGCTCATATCTTCCAGGTATACAAGTCTGTAAGGTAGAAACTTTAAAAGAGCATTATATCAAGGTGGTGTTCTGAAGTTGTATGGTAAAATATATATATATATATATATATATATATATATATATATATATATATATATATATATAGGATTTATTTACCTGTTGTCAATAAGATATGTAAACTTTTATGTTACTTTTTATATTGGGGAACAATTTAAATGTATTTAAGTTAATGAGAGCCTAATCTATGTAAAGGTTAAAAATTTTTTTAATTCATGTTTTAAAAGCTATATCATACGGTGTTAGCTAATGTTCATGTGACCTCAAATAATTTATGTAAACTTTGTAAAATGATATTTAAAAAACAAAGATTAGCTTTAGAATTAAAACACTTAAGATTAATAAAGAGCCCTGCCTTACCTGAGATAAGGCTCTGTGTCCCATCTTATTATGTGAGAATGACTGCGAAAGCAGTAGGTCAGATGTTATTTCATTTAAAGTTATTTTCCAAAAGTTTTTTTTTTTCCTGTCAACATTACTAGCATCTCAAACAGAGGATATAATGTATAACTCAGCCAAAAATTTTAGGGTAGCTATTACACGAACTAAGTTTGTTTACTGTTGTTAATTTTATTTGTAATTTCCTTATGGGTGATATAAAGATTCCCTGTTAGTGTTTTACAGCAGTGTTGCTTTAAGAACACAACATTGGTTAATTTAAGATAATTAGCCATCACCTACAAGACAGACAGAATAATACAGATCCCAAAGAATAATAAGATAAATAATTTTAAATAATAGACATTAAAGCCCAGTATTCTTTATATAAGTCTGTTAAAATTTATTTGATGGATGTTTAAGATTAGGATTTAAAATTAAAGTTATATGAAAAGGGACAAGAAAACCAATATTTGGCTCTTGCCCTCTGAGTCAGTCTGTATCCAGGGAACAGCGGACTTCTCTAAAGAGCTTTGCAACTCTGAACCGCATAACCTCCTGATCAGGGAGATTAATGAGACCACTGGAGAACAGAAAGCAAATCAGAGCATTTGCTACGAAGAGGAGAGTCATCAGAGAAGGGAAACATCCCTGATGCTTCCGAGGGAAGCCACATGGTCAAGCAAGACCTGGACCCACCTAGCGCAAATGGCACTAGCAGAACTGAGAAGCTGCTCTCAAGTTTCCCCAGGAATGACTCCCATAAAATCTCAGCTGACTGTTCAGAATAGATAGAAACAAAAGTCAGTTTGACTGCTTCATCTTAAACACTTAGAAAAGACAGTTAAAAACAAATTACAGCCATTTCTGGGCATTTTATATAATAATAGTAATAATAATATTTTAAGGTATACACTTTATGTTAGCCTCCCAAAATAAGTAAGACTGGAGGCTACAAAGAAGAATTCTCAGACAGGAATGCCTGATAACTATAAAAAGAGGCTATCAAGATTATCTGCCAGTGGCAGAAGTTTTTAGTTTAAGGCCTACAGATATTCTTAACCTAAACACATAGGCTTGGTATTTGTTAGTATGATTATCCAGCAATGAGTAAGAGAATTAAAGGTTTCTCTATTAGACACAGAGGTCATACTAGTAAAAATATTTTGCAAGATCAGATGACATTAAATTATTAAACTGAATCTTATGGGGAGGGACAAATGTAACACTAAAAGTTAAATATTAAGTTGACAGTCCTGATAACTGGGGATATTAAAGACTGGTGAGGGAACTTCTATACAGTGACATGTTCAAGCTGCTGCAACATTTATTAAGTACTCATGTTTTTTTGTTTCTCTCATAGAAGAACCCATTCCCAGATGACTTTACTACCTGTTCTTCCCCATCCAGACTTCAAACCTAACTGACTTCTAAAAGGCGACTAATGTCCCTCAGGCGGTGCCCCCTCACGTCACCCTCTCTCAGCTCAGAAGAAGTCTAAATGAGTGACGCCTCTTTTCTTACAACAATGGAGACAAAAATAAATAGAATATCAATTTAAGTAATTAATTAAGTCAGGTAAAATCAGGGAGACCTGTTTTTGGGTGAGTTCAAAAAATCGGGAGACTATTACCTGAGGGATTAAAATTCCCACAGTGCTCTTCCTACCCAATCAAATATATGAAAAAAACACATTAGAAAAGGGGGAATGATTGACCCAACCTGATCTTTTATTAAAATTGGGAGCCATCTTGCCACAAAGCCGTGAAAAGATAATTTTGGCTTAACTATAAATTGCAGCAAGATCTGAACCTGCTTGGAAAGCCTGCCCGTGCCTTGAACTCACCCATGCCTGGCTTTCTGACCAGATAACAGCCCTCTCTGAAACTTTGTTGACATCTCATAAATATTGGCCTTCCTTGGCCAGACGACACTCTCTGAGGCTCTAATGGTCCTCATAAATTCTGATGTTGGGGCCAGCAAACAAAAATGTAAAATACCATTAGTGTCATGCTTGTCAGAATTCTGTTATTTTTAACCCCACTTTTGTGTAACTTTCTGGGCTATAAAGCTGGGCTGCTCTCCTGTTCCCAACGTTTTGGGAGGGAGAGGCAGCCAGGGTGGTGGAAATAATAAGCTTGCTTTAATCTGATTTTAATTGGAGTCAGTGGTCTTTTCTTGCAACCTGGTCTAAAAGGTAAACACTACACAAACCTGGAGATCTGCCGGACTAAAGACTTCTTGAGAAACTGCCTTTGACGATGGGCACTCGACATATATGTTGTTGTCAGAAGCTTTAGCTTCCATTCAAATGAGACCATCAAAGCTGGGTCTACATCTATGAGACCTGGAGGATATTGTTTCAATTTTTCCAAAGAACATGAGGAAGCAGTGCTGACTTCTCTCTGTAGGTAAACTGTGGCCACTGAAAGCTAAGTGTCTCTGCATGTGGACTGTGAAGCCATTTGGTCATCCTCCACTTTTCATGGTGTTTCTTTCTACTGCACTGGGAGTTTGGTATTTGCCTCATGAAATACAATGACTTCAACTGGTACACAGTGATGTAGGGAGTCCTGTCACGTGTGGTTGGTCAGGGTCTGCAGGAGAATGCACCAACCAGGCTTCTATCCCACATAGCTTGACCCTTTGACCATAGCAACCTGATTCTGAACATTGCCCTGAAACGTCTCCATATAACAAAATGCCTTTTATGGAGAGGTTTCAGACATATAAGTGATTCCTGTCTGTAACATGTCAGCCACAAGTCATTTGGAAGTCAATGGCAGAATCACATGTCCCGACCACAGATGTTTTATCACACAGCTGCACACAACAGCTTTTGGCCCACTACTCAGCAGGCCCCAACATACTGGCATCTCTATTCTATTTCATGGTATTTATCTAGCCATTTTCAAAGATGAAGTTGGAGAAACTGTGGGTTTCAATTCATTAAGGAACCATTAAATTTAGAGGAATCACATTTCAATGAATAATCTAGAGAACTCTCACAGGCAAGGGTTCCCAAAGACTGGCCAAAAGGTCACATGAAGCCAGCCCCATTGAGGTCTACAATGTAAGGTCCATATGTGTTTTGACTCTCAACTATGGCTTCCAAGTCTTTCAGAAAAAAAAATCATGTGATATCCTGGCTGAGATTCCCAGTGCTCTGTGGAAAGCCACTCTGGGCTTAGATCTCGGTGTCCAAGGGCGACTCTCATGTGTGGCCTCCTAAAATCCCAACACAATTCATGGCGATACTTCTCTGAAGTCAGTTCCATAACGCATTCTCTAAGAGGAATCACACCAGAGTTCAAGCCCAGGTGGACCCAGGCATCTCTTACAACCACCACACAAATGACCACAATTAAAACTAAAACACTCCCACATGGTCCTCATCTTCTTCCACATAGACACTCATCATAAACTCTGGCTGGAGGTTTCCATGAAGGGCACAGCCCAATACAATGTTCAAAATAAGCACCCTTGCCCCTCATTTGCCTAAAGTCAGGGTGGCCGGGACACCCTTGCTGTGAACCAAGAGTGATCAAATAGGCCTGCCCTATATCTGATCTGCTTCTCCAATTTGAGGCCTAATGACTGTCTGGTATAGATTCTTTATGTGAATTGGTATCATAGAAAACCCAAGCCCCTATTGGCTAGGCTCTGTAGGGATTTGAAGAAATGATTTGACCCAAATGATCCCTATTCTCACTTGATTTAGCTCAGGAAGCTTACAGAGGAAAGTGAGAGACTTCATCCACAATGACTGCTCTTTTGGCCATTTTGGTTTTGGATGCACACTTGGAAACTTTCTTTAGATCCATCAGGTGCTGAGAATCTAAGCCACTGCCACCCCACCGGGCCAAGTGGCTGTTTCAGACACATCCTTTTCGAAAGCAATTAAGCAAAGAGCCACAGGTGATGCCCATTCATTTCCTTTTGAAAACTGTTTTCTTCAGGCTTCACAAAAGGGTGGCCTGAGGCAAAGTCCTTCCTGACATTAAGGGTAATAGAATCATAAGTAAGAAAATGGCCCAAAGCAGGGTTTCTCCACTGAGACATTACTGGTCACACTGATATCTGAGTTTTCTGAGATGCTCGCATTCCCTTCAGCTATCCAGTACATGGTCATGTAACAGAGCTTGGACGTGGTACATATCTTGGAAACAAAACCATGAGGATACTCTGGAGAGTGGCCAGTATTCAGGAAGAAAAGAGGAACTTAGGAAGATAGTAGCTGTTCACCATCCATTAGGCAAGCCGCACTCCATTTTTAAATTGGGTGGGAAGAATGCTGGGAAGCTTTATACTAGACAGAACACAACCATTGATGCATTCGCATTTCAAATGTCTACAACCACGGATACAGTGGGATACACAGACATAGAAACACTCGTGTTGTCAAACGACTTTCTAGAAACTTTCCAGTCCAAACCTACAAACCGCCATTCCTACCTATTCTCAGAACATGAGACAAAACCACAAACTCACACCGACACCCACAACGGCACCTCCTTCCCCCAAGTATGGCTGTGACTATCCTGAGTGTCCTCTGACTGGTGAGCCATAATATGTTCCCACGAAATGGCCTGTCCAATCTCAGATCTGGTCTTCTTTGCAAACTTTTAGAAGTTGTCAGGAGCCATGGTTGAGCCACTACCTGCTTTCTCAGAAAAAGCCACTCTTCAGAGCTCTCCTGAAATTTGGCCATCATCACATAAGTAGGTACCAAGGAACACTGACTCTGTCTTTGGTAAATTCAAACAATTGAGACCACTGGGACTGAAACTAAGACTTGCTCTGGGTGCATGGCTTCCTGGATCCCAAGTTCAGAAAGTTCCATCACCAAGGAAGTGTGGTAGGTCACTTCCTTCAGGAACTGAATGAGGTCACTGTGATGGAAAACCACTTTGTTCTAACAGTTGCTTCCAAAGGTCCCATGAGATGGAGGCTGCCCCTACTTCCTGTGACACTTTCACAAGTTAGAATGGTATATCAACCATAGGCATCCGGGAACAGCTCTGTACACAGGCCTGGTTTGGTCCATTTAATCTACATTAAGAAGAGAGAGGCTGATTCAGACACATTCCTTCATTCTGACCAGGATGTTTGACATGGAAGTTGACATGGATTTGACTTTTGCTCTCTCAGGTCCTTCATAGGTAAAAAGGTCGGTCAAAAGTCGGAGGAAAAGACCACCAAGAGACTGTCTCATGCCACAGCAAAAGGTTTATTGGGCGTCCAGCATGCTGCGGCTCAGAGCTAACTTCAGAGGAGCAAAGAACAAAGAGCCCCAAAAACAACTTGAGCAGAGTTTATTTACATTCTTTAGAGAGGGCAGGGACTTTGCATACATCATGGCCTCCTTTAGCAAATCAACATACCACGGGAAAATCAAATAACAACCCAAAAACATGATTAGCACATTCATTGGCAGGAAGAGGTCGGACAGGGGGTGATTGGTTAGCCCTGAGAAGGGGTATACGTTTAAACTGATTGGTTGAAGCCCTGAGATGTATACGTGATGAGCTGCACGGTTTCTGGGAAGGGGTTGTTTAGCAACTAGGTGGTCAGGGAAGATTTCAACACACATCTAATTGGCAGTTCCGGGAATTGTCTTAACTGCCACAGGAATTTCAGGTTCTGAGTGCAGCTTGGAAACTTTACAAAACCTGGTTCTTTATGTTTCAATTTTAATTTCTTTTATTCTTTCATTTCCCACTCCTTTTTCTTACTACATTTAATCTTAAAAGTAATGAATCATAATTATTGCGGGGTCTCACACTCTATTTCTGCCAGTGTAGCGTATTTCTGTCTGATTACCACGAGTTTTTCCTGCCCAATTTGAGCCTGGAGAAAGGAAACTATGCGGTTAAGCAAACAAGGTCCCAAAGTTAGCAACACCATAAGGATGATCAGGGGTCAAGCTAAGCCTGATAGGAGTGTAGTTAACCAGGGGGACTGGGTAAACCATGACTCAAACCACCCTTGTTGAATCTCCCTTTCTCTCTGGCGCTCTTCAAGGCATTTTCTCAATTTACTCATGGATTCTTTTACAACTCCAGTATGGTCAGCATAAAAACAACATTCTTCTCTCAGTGCAGCACAGAGGCCCCGCTCCCTCATGAAGAGGAGGTCTAATCCTCGCCTGTCCTGTAAAACAACTTCAGAGAGAGAGTTTAAGGATTCCTACAGCACTGTGATGGAGGTCTCTAATGTCTTCCAGTCTTGATCTATTGCTGTTTCTAATCAGGCCATTTGTTGTGACCCATGGATCATAGCAGCTGTTCCTGTACCCACTCCTGCAGCAGCTCCTATCCTCAATAGGATGGCTATAGTAAGGGACACTGGATGCCAGCAAAATCAGGTTGTTTGTCCCCCTAGTAGACCTTAAAATGATTCTGCATCATAATAAACCACCCTGGGGAGTATCTGCACCATTAAACAATAATTTACAAAGCTGTCAAATACATGGGTTGAAATGCAAGGAGTTCTGACTGTGTGGAGTTCAGTACAATTAAGGTTCCTTTAATTAGTTCCCAGGGGCAGGAGTCAGCTGTACTCTGGACTGGGGAAGTAGGCAAAGATGGAAACTGGGAAGTATGAGATGGTTGAGGGGTTCTGGTAGATCTAGGCATGGGAGGTTTTGGAGGCTTAATTCCTGGCTTGAGGGGATTGGGCCCTATTGCTGTGGGATTTTCTTCCTTTTTAAGCAGGATGGTGAACCAGTGACCAAAGTCATAATGAGGGCCATAAATATAGAATCGCATTTCCCATGTATTTCCCATAGACCATGTTGTTCTGAGGTAGCCCCTTCCTTTGGAAGTGAAAGTTATATTGAGGGGGTAACATAGACTATTCTTTCACAGCGAGTTTTTGACACAACTTGGCTAGCGGCACATTTCTTGGGATCAATCCAGGTGTCATTTTTTCCTACCTGAATGATACTGTCTGTGGAGTTTGGGTTCAACCATGTAGCTCCCGTTTGTTCACAACCCCAAGATCTTAAATAAAAGTCACTGGGTCCTCCACAGGTTTGGGCCTGTTTGCGACTTCAGAAATCAGCTGGGCACACATAAAAATCAAGACTGGCTAGTTTACACCTGAGCTGGGGAAGATGATATCCATTATTCATGGGGTAAGGTGGTCTATGTTGCCCTGGTTTGGGTTTGAGTGGGATCTGTGTGAAGTCCTCTATGTCAGGGAGATCCCAGTCAGAGAGGCCTATGGCAAGCTGACAAATGTCCAGGTAGAGAGATGGCCACCAAGTCCATAAGAGGGCTGTATGTGAAATAGACCACACTACTTGCCCAGTAGGATTTATAGCTGCCATTGTTGCTGAACAGGCTGATGGGGATTAGGACTGCTGGTGGTCAGGGGAAGAATCCATAGCCTTACCCACACGACGGACACGCAACTTGAGAGGGTTACCAGTCTGTTCCAGTTTCCAGCCGGAGGCTGGACAGGGCGCAGGCTTGAGATGGGTGGCATGGATCCAGGAAGTGATTCCATCCACTTTCACCACTGTAAGTGTTATAAGCAGCACCTGGTATTGTCCTTTCCAGCGGCGTTCCAGGGATGATACCTGATGCCGTCTCACGTAGACGAAGACTCCCACTTGATATCGATGTGGGGTTCCCTCGTCTCCAGGCTGATAAGCACTGGCCAACTGTTTCCACAGGTATCGCTGGGTGCTGTGTTTGTTCAAGGGCTTTAAGTCTGTCAAGCAAGGGGGTGTGAAAGGAATCATTAAGTCTCAGAGTTGGGGTTAGGTCCCTTACTAAAGGAGGGGCACCATAGAGAATTTCATAAGTGGTGAGTTTACACAAAGAGGCAGAGGGTGTACTTTTTGCACGAAACAGTGCTTAAGGTAGGAGCATAGTCCAATTTTTTTATGCAGGTCTCCAAGCTTAATTTCTTTAAATTCTCTTTGATGGTTCTAATCATTTTTTCTACCTGTCCTGAGCTCTGGCATCTATAAGCACAATGTAACTTCCAATTAATCTTCAGGGTCCTGGTGAATCCCTGACATACCTGGGCAACAAATGCCGGTCCATTATTGGACCCTATTACCTTAGGCAGGCCGAACCTTGGAAAAATGTCTTCTAGTATCTTTTTGAGCACCGTCTGAGCCGTTTCTTTCTTCATGGGGAAGTCTTCAACCAATCCTGAAAGAGTATTTACAAAGACTAGGGGATATTTAAGTCCATACCTTCCTGGCTTAATTTCAGGAAAAGTCCACTTCCCAAAATTGTCCTGGTCTGGTTCCTCGTAAGCGCTTCCCTGCAGGAAGCTTGGATGGGTAAGCATTAACTAATTGGCAGACTTGACAAGCTCTAGTCACCTTCTAAGCTATTTCTTTCCTCTGTAAGTCAGTCAATAATAAATCCTTTCTTCGGTCCTTTAAGTGTGCCTATAACTTCTTTGAGCTTAAGTGGGTGAGCTAGTGTACGTCTTTGACATAAAGGTGGGCTTTTTGAAATTGTAAACTTGGCTCTGTAGGGTCCCAGAGTTCTGTATCTGTCTCCTCAGATGATAAGTTGCCTGAATGTTCCAGTGTGGCCAAGTCTCCTGAATGTTGATCCCCCTGGTGTGGAAAAAGTTAACAGAGTCACTCCATTTAGGGCTGCCAATTAAGCTTCCTCATCTGCCCTTCTGTTTTTAACTGCAACGAGGTCGTTTCCCTTCTGGTGCCCTGGACAGTGCACTATAGCTAGTTCCTTAGTGCCCTTCACTGCTGAGAGAAGGTGGAGAATCTCAACTTTGTTCTTTATTTTTTTCCCAGTGGAGGTTAATAGCCCCCTTTGCTGGTAAATAGCCCTGTGCACATTAGCATTGCCAAATGCATAGTGGCTATCAGTGTATATGGTGGCCCTTTTGCATGTTGCTAGTTCCAATGCTTTCGTAAGGGCAATCAGTTCTGCCATTTGGACTGATGTCTCTTCTGGGAGACCAGACGATCAGATGACATTAGTTTTGCTAACTACTGCTGCTCCAGCCCACCACATACCATCTTGGAGGAAGCTGCTCTCTTTCGTAAACCATACGACTTCAGGGTGAGGCAGTGGCTGGATCCTTCAAGTCTCGTCCTATACTGGTTTCCTCTGCCAGTATGTGTTGACACTCATGAGCGACAGGTCCTGATGATTCTTCTGGCAGCCAGGTTGAGTGGAGCAGAAGGTCCAAGAGTTATTCTGTCTTTGCTAATCCAGAGGCTCTGGTAGTAGTTTATTCTGGAGTTTGATAGCCACCTATCTGGAGGTTGACAGATGATGCTCTCCAGGGCATGGGGGGCTATAATGGATAGCTTCTGTCCCAACGTTCATTAATGAGCATCTTTTATTAGAAGCGCTGCCGCTGCTATAGCTCTTAAGCAACGGGGCCACCCAGTAGCCACTGGGTCCAGTTTTTTTGATAAGAATGCTACCGGCCTTTTCCAAAGTCCCAAAGTCTAAGTGAACACTCCCCATGCTATTCCTTTCTTTTTCTCGATGTAGAGAGTGAAGGGTTTATCTATATCTGGGAGTGCTAAGGCCGGAGCAGATAGCAGCACCTTTTTTTGACATTATCAAAAGCTTGTTGGTGCTCAGGGGTCCATTGGAATTGGGCATTCCACTTTATCAGCGGGTATAAAGGGGCAGCCAGAGAGGCGAACCCAGGAATCCATCACCTGCAAAAGCCAGCAGTTCCAAGAAACTCTCTGAGTTGTCTCTTATTAGATGGGGGTGGTATCTGCACAATGGTTTGTTTTCTGTTCTCAGTTAGCCATCATTTGCCACCCCTAAGAGAATAACCCAGGAAGATTACTTCTTGCTGACAAATTTGGGCCTTTTGGCAGAAGCCCTATATCCAAGCCGAGCAAGCTCGGATAATAGTGCTTGGGTCCCAGACTCATAGTTTTCCTTGGTGTCCGCTGCCAGTAGCAGATCATCCACATATTGGAGTAGTGTGACTTCGGGGTGTGCAGTTCTGAAGTCGTTTATGTCCCTGTGGAGGGCTTCATCAAAGATAGTGGGGGGGTTTGAACCCCTGTGGGAGTCTAGTCCAGGTTACTTGGCCAGATGTTCCAGTTTCTGGGTCTATCCACTTGAAAGCAAACAGCAACTGACTGTCCTTATGTAGGGGCAAGCAGAAGTAAGCATCTTTTAAGTCCAGCACAGTGTAGCATTCCCGGTCCAGATTCAGAGTGCTAAGCAAATTATATGGATTGGGTACTGTGGGGTGAATGTCCTGCACTCTGTTGTTGATCTCTCTTAGGTCTTGAACAGGACTGTAGTCCCTAGTTACTGGCTTTCTTACTGGTAGCAGGGGGGTATTCCAGGCTGATTGACAGGGCCTTAGGACCCCAAGGGCCAATAATTTCTGAATATTGTGACTTATCCCATCCTTAGCTTCTTTGCTTAGAGGATATTGTTTAACACTGATTGGAGAGGCAGAGGCTTTTAATTCTACTGCTATTGGAGGTTGTTTTATGGCTAGACCTAACCCAGCAGTTTCTGCCCAGGCATTAGGATAATCTTTTATCCATTTCTGTTGTAGTTTGCCTCTTTGATCAGTCCTAGGGGGCACGAAGTGTTGATGTTCATCTTCTACGGACATAGTCAATTCTGTGACTATGGGAGTTTTTACTGAAGGTTTTAGAACATCCACTTGGGGACCATCAGGGTTAAAGGTTACTCTAGCCCCGAGTTTGGTAAACAGATCCCTGTGCATCAATGGGGCTGGGCATTCTTGGATTACTAGGAAAGAGTGGTGGACTTTTCATTTTCCTACTTCCATAATCCTCTTAGTTGTCCAAGCCCGATAAGTAGTGCCATTAGCCCCTTGAACTAGGGACCATTTATTTGATATGGGGCCCAGTGAAGCCTTAAAGGCTGAGTATACTGCTCCTGTATCCACTTCAAAGTTCACTGGAGTCCCCTCCACTTCAAATGTTACCCTGAGCTCGGGGAGGGGATCCGAGTCCTGACATTCCTAGTCCTCTTCTAGAGTGAGCATGGCGGGCTGCCGTGGCTTCTTCTTTTTGGGGCACTCTTTGACTCAGTGTCCTTTTTCTCTACAGTAGGCACATTGATCTGAGGCCAGGGACAGCCTTTGGCGTGGGCCCAAGTATCCCTTTCTGACTCCCTGCTTTTTAATTTCTGGCGTATTTGCTGCTGTGAAGAAAATCTTAGCCAATGCTTTTGTCTGCCTTTTGCTCCTTTCATCCTTTTTTTGTTCCCTTTCCTTCTCTCTCCTCTGTTCCGTGTCCTCCTCAGTTTCTCTCTTATAATATACTTATATACTTATAATATATACTTATAATATATATCTTATAATATACTTTCTCAGCTTCTCTGTCTAAATCTCTTAAGGTCGTATTTTGTAACCCATCTAGACATTGTGACTTTCTCTTAATATCTTGGGCAGCCTGCTCAATAAAGGCCATTGAAACAAAAGCCTTTTGGTCATCTGCCTGAGGATCAAAAGGAGTATATTTTCTATATGCTTCCATAATTCTCTCCAGAAACATAGAGGGAGACTCATTAGGCCCTTGGATAATCTCTCTTACCTTGGCTAAATTGGTCGGCTCTCTGGCGGCCACTCTGAGACCCGCTATTAGAGCCCGGCGATAAGTGGACAGATGCTTCCTACCTTCAAAGGTGTTGGGGTCCCAGTTGGGTCGGTTCATGGGCCCATAGGGGTGGAGAGAGAGCATCACAGGGGCTTCTGAGTTTTCTATTATCCATCGCCGGTGGGTTCTTTTAGGTTGCCCATCTTCCTCCAGGGGAGGAGGGGTTGCTGCTGCAGTGGGGAAGTCCCCTGGAGGGCTTGGGTCTGGCCCAATTGCCTCTAGCAGTGGAGAGGCTGAGTCAGCGGTGGGAGGATCATCAGGAACTGTGTTGGGGGTTGGGGAGGGAGAGTAGACAATAAGGAGGGGGTGGAGTGTCCAGTCTTGTGACTCAGGGAGAATGGAAGGAAGAGGGAGAGGAGCGGAAAGTTTGAATGATAGGAATGTGGGGGAAGGAGTATATGGCTGTTGATCTGGGTGGCCACGTGGCCCCGGCTGAATGACAATATCTCTGAATTTTCGGATTAGAGGAAAGTGGAAGGATTCTTCTGGGGCCATCTGAATTCGAGGATGGGCCATTCTGAAGCACAGAGAGTCTGCCAGGTACGGTGTTTTACTGAAAAAGAAAGATTCTGGGCCCTTGAGCGGACATCAGTCCAATGATCAAGGGTCAGGGACAGAGAAGAGGAAGTGCTTTGTCCCATAATGGGAGTTACTCAAACAGGGACAGTGAAGACACAAACACAACACAAAGACAAACAGTAAACGTTTAACATGAGTCCAAGACAAAGATTTGAACTGAGTAACTGGAAAATATTGATGGGTTAGACAATAAAAACAGACAGTAAACTCAACATGAGTTCAGAACAATGACCAAAACTGAGTTACCGGCAAAACCTGATGGGCTGGCAAATCAAATCCTGAAGCAAAACATAACCGAGTTGAGGAAACTACTATTCCTTGAATTCCCTAGTCCTCCGGAGTGTCCCTCAGGGACGTGATCTTGGCTCTGTGACACGTCTGTCACACCATAGGAGAGAGCTAATGCTCTTCACCAACAGCCACTTTGCCACGCCCTAGCTTGAAACCCGAAACCAGAAAGAGGCACCTTACTTACCCCGAGAGGACTCCGTTGAGGTCTTCCATTCACCGCTCCCGGATATCTCACCTGGGGCCTCCAGATGAAAAGGTGCTGCGAACATCAAAGGAAAAGACAACAAAGAGGATTTCTCATGCATCAGCAAAGGGTTTATTGGGGGTCCAGAATGCTAGGCCTCAGAGCTCCCTTCAGAGGAGCAAAGAACAAAGAGCCCCGAGAACAACTTGAGCAGAGTTTATATACATTCTTTAGATAGCTCAGGGACTTTACATACATCATAGCCTCCTTTAGGAAATCATCATGTACCACGGGAAAATGAAATAACAACTCTAAAACATGATTAGCACATTCATTGGCGGGAAAAGTTGGGGCAGGGGGTGATTGGTCAGCCCTCAGAAGGGGTATACATTTAAACTGATTGGTTGAAGCCCTGAGATGTATACGTGGTGAGATGCACGGCTTCTGGGAAGGGGTTGTTAAGTAACTAGGTGGTCAGGGAAGATTTCAACACACATCTAATGGGCAGTTCCACTAATTGTCTTAACTGCCACAGGAATTTCAGGTTCTGAGTGCAGCTTGGAAACTTTACAAAACCTGGTTCATCACATTTCGATTTCAATTTCTTTTATTCTTTCAGAACCTTACAGTGGAAGGTGAGAGACTTCATTCACAATGACTGCTCTTTTGGCTATATTGGCTTTGGATGCACACATGGGATCATTTTTTTGATCCGTCTGTTGCTGATAATCTAAGCCACAGCCTCACACAGGGCCAAGAGCCTGATTAAGACACATCTCTTTCCAAAGCAATTACTTCTCTGAGGTCAGTTTCAGAACTCAGTCTCTGAGGAGAATCACACCAGTGTTCAAAACCAGGTGGACCCAGTCATCTCTTCCAACTGCCACACAAATGACCACAATTAAAACCAAATCACTCTCACATGGCACTCAACTTCTTACATATATACACTCATTATACCCTTTGGCTAGAGGTTTTCATGAATGGCGCAGCCCAAGAGAGTGTCCAAAATTAGCTCCCTTGCCCCTCATTTGCCTAACCTCAGGGTGGCCTGAACACCCTTCCTGTGAACTAGGATTGATCACATAGTTCTTCCTTTAATACTGCTCTGCTTCTCCAATTTGAGGCCTACTGACTGTCAGGTTTAGATTCCTTATGTGATTTGGAGTAATTAGGAAACCAAAGCAACTTTGCAGCGCTTGAAAGAACTTATTTGACCCAAATGATCCCTATTCTCACTTGGTGGAAGTCAGGAAACTTACAGAGGAAGGCGAGAGACTTCATCCACAATGACTGATCTTTTTGCCATTTTGGTTTTGGATGCACACATTGCATCTTTCTTTAGATCCATCAGGAGCTGATAATCTAAGCCACAGCCTCACACAGAGCCACAAGGCTGATTCAGACACATACTTTTCCAAAGCAGTTAAGCAAAGAGCCACAGGTGATGCCCATTCACTTCCATTTGAAAACTTTTTTCTTCAAAATTCACAAAGGGGTGGCCTGAGGCAAAGACCTTCCTGACTTCAGGGTAACAGAACAATAAGTCAGCAAATCCCAATGCAGGGTTTCTCCACTGAGACTTTACTAGTCACAATGATATCTGAGTTTTGTGAGATGCTTGCAATTCCCTTCAGCTATGCAGTACATGGCCATGTCACAGAGCTTGGATGTGGTACATATCTTGGACAAAAAACATGAGCCTATTCTGGAGAGTGGCCAGAATTCAGGAAGAAAACAGGAACTTAGGAAGATAGTAGGTGTTGCCCATCGAAAAGCAACCAACAGTCCTTTCCTAAAATGGGCAGGATGAATTCTGGGAAGCTTTCTACTAGACAGGATACATCCATTGATCTATTCTGCTTTCTAATATGTACAACCAAGGACACAGTGGGATACACAGACACAGACACACTCGCCTTGTCAAAGGACTTTCTAGAAACAGTCCACCCTAAACCAAACAAACCACCTTTCCTACCTATTCTCAGAACATGAGACAAAACCCCAAACTCACACCCACACTCAAAAAGTCACCTCCTTCCCCCATGTAAGTCTGTGACTATCCAGAGTGTCCTCTGACTGGTGGTCCATACTATGTTCCCCCAAAATGGCCTGTCCTGTCTCAGGTCTGGTCTTCTTGTCCATCTCTGTGAAGTTGTATGGAGCCTGTGCTGACCACTACCTGCTTTCTCATTAAAGGCCCATCTTCAGAGCTCTACTTGCATTTTGTCATCCTCAAACCATTAGGTACCAAGAGAGACAGACTCTCTCCTTGGTAAATCCAAACAAGTAAGTCCACTGGGAATGGGACTGGGACTGGCTCTGTGTGCCTGGCTTCCTGGATCCCAAGTTCAGAGAGTTACATCACCAAAGAAGTGAGGTAGGTCAATTCCAACAGGAAGGGAATGAGGTCACTGCCTTGGCAACCACTTTGTCCTAACACTTGTTTCCAAGGGTCCCTTGAGATGGAGGCTGCCCCTACTTTCTGTGACACTTTCAGAAGTTAGAATGGTATATCAACCGTAGACACCAAGGAGAAGCTCTCCACACAGGGTTGGTTTGGTCCATCTTCTTTATATCAGTAGGAGAGAGGCTGATTCAGACTCATCACTTCATCCTGAACAGGTGGTTTGCCATGGAAGATGACTTTTGCTCTCTCAGGTCCTTCATAGCTGCTACATCTTCTCTAGGGATCATTTCTCATCAAACTTTGAGGTTCTCAGCAGGTGAAAGATCCCCTACATTCCTGTATTGTAAGACCAACTCTGTCCCTGCTCTTTTGTGAAGTTAGATTGAGGGAACAGTGTATGGTTAGGGTTAATAACATATTCTATTTGGGTTAGGAAACATTCTGCGGGATGAATAATGGTATTGGGAACCTGCGATATTCACAAGAATATATAGGTGAAATATAAGTATGAAACCTGAAATCTAGGTACGATTTGAAGCCCTGAAGGGCAATGGGCCCTTTAGTGAGATACTTTGCTTTGAATTATGTTCTGAACAGATATCTCAGATAAATCGATGTGCAATGGCAAAGGACCTTGTACCTTGGATGATTAAATGTCCTAGAGAACATCCAGTCAAAAAGGAATAGTCGGCAGGATTAGGAAGGTAGTCAGTAGGTTTAGAAAAAAGAGTGAATATAGGATTTGAACGAAAGTTTCATTAGCAATAGGGTTTTGGGTAGAGAGTGAATGTAAATATGAGCACATATGAAGAGTCAGTCACAATGATGAACTGGGAAAAATATGTAGGAAAGCAGATATCAATAGAGACATTAGGAAATCAGGCAAAGTATAATGTAATAGGGTTAGACATTTTCAACATGGTTGAGGTTGAATATATAATCTTAGGAAGAAAGAAATATGTTGCCTCCAATAGGATTGACATTTGAGAGCATTAGGCAACCTGGACATGGTTGCTTTTAGTAATCAATGCTCACTTTCCATTTTGCTTTGGTGAAAGGTTAATAGGCACTTGTCACTTCCTGTTTTTCTGTATGCTTAACAAACCACTGTTGAAATCTTGAGAACTGTTTGCTAATTTTGTTCCCAGGATGTGCTGTCCTCAACTGCCAAACTGCAGAATATACTCCTTCACCCGGGTGCACGCAAACCGCACACTCGCCCTGACCCATCAATAAATTTCCCTTTCTGCCCTCTCCAAGAAAAGTATATAAGCTCTGTTAAAGCTGTTCTCAGGGCTCTCTGCTCTATTCAAGTGAGCTCTGAGCCCCAGCATGCTGGACCCCCAATAACCTCTTTGCTGTGGCCGAGTGAAAATGCTATACTGTTCTGTACTTAAAAGATGCTTTCTTTTGCTTGCCTCTGCATAAAGATAGTCAGTTGCTGTTTGCTTTCGAGTAGGTAGACCCAGAAACCGGAACGTCTTGTCAACTAACTTGGACTAGACTTCCACAGGGGTTCAAAAACTTCCCCACTCTCTTTGATGAAGTCCTTCACAGACATCTCTACAACTTCAGAACTACGCACCCCGAAGTCATTCTGCTTCAATATGTGGATGTCCAGCTACTGGCAGCCAACACCAAAGAAAACTGTGAGTCTGAGACCCAAGCACTATTATCTGAGCTTGCTCAACTTGGGTAGAGAGCTTTGGACAAAAAGGCCCAAATTTGCAAGCAAGAAGTAATCTTCCTGGGGTATTTCCTTAGGCACGGTAAATGATGGCTCACTGAGCCCAGAAAACAAACCGTTGTGCAGATACCACCCCCATTTAACAGGAGACAACATAGAGAGTTTCTTGGGACTGCTGGCTTTAGCAGGTTATGGACCTGGGTTTGTGTTCTTAGCTGCTCCTTTATACCCGCTGTTAAATGAGAATGCCCAATTCCAATGGACCCTTGAGCACCAGCAAGCTTTTGATAACATCTAAGAACACTGACACTGAACTCCTCAACTTCACTGAGCCCAGCCTGCAATTTCAGAAAGCCCTACACTACATTAAAAATGTACATCAACTCAATCAACTTGGTTCAAAAAAACTGCCGGCATTACTGTAGGATCAAGAACAGAGTTTTAGACTAATTCACTCACAGTGAAAGGAAATAATTGAATGGGTAACAAAAGCCTGTCAGTTCTGTCAATTGGTTAATGCTTACCCTACCAAGCTTCCTGCAGGAAAGCACCTATGAGGAACCAGACCAGGACAATTCTGGAAAGTGGACGTTACTGAAATTAAGCCAGCAAGGTATGGACTTAAATATCTCCTAGTCTTTGTAGATACATTTTCAGGATGGATTGAAGCCTTTCCCACCAAAAAAAAAAAAAGAAAAGAAAAGAAAACCGGCACAAATTGTGGTCAAGAAGATCCTGAAAGATATTTATCAAAGACAAGTCCTGCCTAATTTAATATGGTCTGATAATTGAACAGCCTTCATGGGCCAGGTAAATCAGGGGTTAGCCAGGACCCTGGGGATTAATTGGAAGTTACATTGTGCTTATAGACCCCAGAGCTCAGGACACTTAAAAAAAATAAATAGAACCATTAAAGAGACCTTAACAAAATTAAGCTTAGAGACCGGCATAAAAGATTAGACTATGCTCCTGCCTTATGCACTGTTTCATGCAAGAAATACTCCCTTTCTTTCTTTGTGTAACCTCACCCCCTATGAAATTCTCTATGGGGCCCTTCCTACACTAAGAGACCTAACCCCGACTCTAAGACCTAAGGATCCCTTCCACACACCCTTGCTTGACATACTTAAATCTCTTGTAAGAACTCAGCTATACCTGTGGAAACAGCTGGCCACTGCCTTCCAACCTGGGGACGAGGGGAATCCACATTGATATCAAGAAAGAGACTTCCTCTACATAAGATGACATCAGGTGTCATCCCTGGAACCCCGCTGGAAAGGACCATTCCAGGTGCTACTTATAACACCTACAGCAGTAAAAGTAGAGGGAATCACTTCCTGGATCCATGCCTCTCATCTCAAGCCTGTGCCATGTCCAGACTCTGGCTGAAAACTGGAAAAGACTGTTAACAATTCAAATTGCATATTCGCCACGTGGGTAAGGCTATAGACTCTCTCCTTGGCCACCCGTAGTCCTAACGCTCATCAGTCCCTTCAGCAGCGATGGCTGATCACAAATACTACTAGACAAGAAGTATGGTCTATCTTGCATACAGCCCCCTTAGGGACCTGGTGGCCATCTCTCCACCCAGACATTTGTCAGCTGGCTATAGGTCTTTCCTATTAGGATATCCCTGATGAAGAGGATCTCACTAAAATTCCATTAAATCCTTTCCGTACCATAGATAATGGAAACAAACATTATGGTTGTAGGGACAGGCAAGCCAGATGCAGGTTGGCTAGCCTATATTAGTATGTTTGCCAGGCAGACTATCAAAGCCACAAACCACCACGGCTGTGTGGGGGAAAAGCCGACTTCTTCTGTAAGTCATGGGGATTTGAGCATACAGGGGCTGCCTGGTGGAACCCAAAATCCTCATCAAATTCAGTACACAGCATTGGCCATATTACCACTTAGAAAACCCAAACTGATGGCCAACAGAGGAGTCTCTAGATCCTCAAATTCTGTGTGATTTTTTTAACTTCTGCAAGTGCTCAAAAGGGTGAAAGGAAATTCCCCTATGTGAAGGCCTTTTTCCTCTTTCGCTCACATCCTGAACTATGCTTCTCCAATAGTTCCTCAAACTCAGCCTTCTGCTCCAGACTCTCTGCTGTCAGTCCCACCTCAGCAAACCTGATTTCTCTTCTCCAATTACTAGATCAAAAACCGAAACCTCCGCCGGTTCTCAGAGCATTGCCCTCTTGCTGAGGTAGCAGGTACTGAGGTACCCATCCAGCCACTCACTTCTCTCTTTTCCTGTCAGTGCCCACACCGGGTCCCACCAGGTCCTCTTACCACTTAACGCAAAGCTCAAACCAGCTTAGGAGAGCCCTCAGACCCCTATCGAAGATGTAATGAAAATGGCCTTTAAAGTTGCTTTGTCATCACTGAAAACAGGTTACTAAGAATTTAAAGTCCCTCACAGGCTTTTTGGGATACTCACTCCCGTCTTCCTTTCTGCTCTACCGATTCTACTGCTCAATTTATGTTGCTAGGAAAATCCCAAACCCCTTTCCCATTATTCCTTTACATCTCTCCTTCCTTATTCTCAGATCCACGGAGCTGCTCTCACCCCCCGCCTTCCCCGTCTTCCCCCTCTGTACCAGGCCCACAGAAAAATCTTCACTGAACTTCTCCAGAAGTCTTCACCATGGCTGACTTTAGGACTTTCAGCAAAAGAGTCTCTATAAATGAGTTCAGTGTAGATTAACTTCCTCTTTTTCTGTTGCCCTGTTCTACTTGGCTACTGGCTGGAAAAATCAGCACTCCTAAGCTAGACACCCCCTTAATAGTTTTTCACAGAATATGTTAACAAGGCCTCTGGCCTTGAGCTGGGGCTTCACAGAGATGGCTACATTTCTAAGATAAAAATTTACAAACTGGGCTCCATGGTAACAGTTGGCAGGGGGATAAAAGAAAAGGAAAAAAAAAGCTCTCTGCCTCCCAGGTGTCCTTGAAAAGTTAACTTGCCCACAATAAAGGAAAAAACAGAAAAAAAAGCTTCTTTTTGTGAATTTCTGCAGACTGTGAACTTCTGAGTCCCTTCTCTTTCATGTTGGGTACAAAATTCTGAAACTACCTAAACTTGGGGTTCAGGATGTTAATTGACTACAACAGAAGCAATGCCCTCTGAATCCGGTTGCAACCAAATAGGACTGTTTCCCTGTCTTTGGTGCTATCTTAAGTGCCGTGCCTTGTCCGTCCCTACAACAGTATAATTCTATATACTTAAACATTGTTCATGTTTTCATGAAATGGTCAACAGATGTGATTAATTGTGTAATGGTGAAGATGTCTCCCAGATTGCTCTATAATGACCCAGGTTCATTTGAAGTTCAAACACGGGGGCATACAACCCGGTTCCACTGGGAACATATATCCCTCACTTTAGCCATCATATTAGGAATTGGAGTTGCGGCAGTGGTAGTCACAGGAACCACTGCCCTGCTCCATGGTACACAACAAATGACCCAAATAGAAGCAGCAAGAGACCAAAACTTAAAGATAATAGAAACCTCCATCACAGCTTTGCAGGAATCTTTAACATGTCTCTCTGAAGTTGTTTTACACACCAGTTGAGAGTTGGAACTCCTCTTCATGAGAGAAGGGGGCCTTTGTGCTGCATTGATGTAAGAATGTTGTTTTGATGCCGACCATACTGAGGTTGTAAAAAAAACCTTTGAGTAAAATAAAAGGATGCCTTGAAAAGCGTCAACGAGAGAGAGAGGCCCAAAAAGGGTGGTTTGAGTCTTGGTTCACACAGTCCCCCTGCTTATCTACGCTTTTATCAACCCTGGCCTGTCCAATAATAATCCTCATATTATTGCTAACTATAAAACCCTGTTTGCTCAACCATGTAATTTCTTTTCTCCAAGCTCAAATTGGATAAGTTAAACTTATGGTAATACCGCACTAGCAGACATAGAATGTGACACGTCCCAATAATCACTTTTATGATTAAAAGTAGCAAGAAGAAGAAGTGGGGAATGAAAGGTTAATAAAAAAGGTACTTGTAACTTCCTGTTTTTCTGTATGCTTAACAAAACACTGTTGAAATATTGAGAACTGTTTGTAATCTTGTTCCCAGATTGTGCTGTCCCCAACTGCCAAATTGCAGAATGTATTCCCTCACCCAGTTTCACACTAACCACCCACTCGCTCTGACCCATCAATAAATTTCCATCCCTGCCCTCTCCAAGGAAAGTATATAAGCTCTGCTTAAGCTGTTCTCAGGGCTCTCTGCTCTATTCATGTGAGCTCTGAGCCCCAGCTTGCTGGACCCCCAATTAACCCCTTGCTGTTGCATGAGACACTATCTTGGTGATCTCTTCCACCGACGCTGGCAGGAACATTACTTGGATGTTTGAATGTAGAAGAGAAAATCCAGTCATAAACGGATAGTCGGTAAGATTAAGAAGATAGTCGGTAGGTTTAGGAAGAAGAGTGAGTATAGGATTTGGAAAACAATATCTTTAGCAATAGGGGTTCGGTTAGAGAGTGAATGTAAATGTCAGCACATGTGAACAGTCACAATAATGAAGTGGGAAAAATATGTAGGAAAGCAGATATCAATAAAGACATTATGAAATCAGGCAAAGTATAAAGTGCGTGATACGATTAGACATTTTCAACAGAATTGAGTTAGAATATATAATCTTAAGAAGAAACAAATATGTAGTCACCAATAGGATTGACATTTGAGAGCATTAGGCAACTTTGACATGGATGTTTTTTGTAATCCATGCTCACTTTCCATTTAGGCTTTGGTACAATCAAAAGTGTGACCTTTACATTTGTCTCCAGAATACTACTGTGATAAAATGTATATGTAGATGTGGTGACATGAGTGTTTCTTCCACCATTTCTGGGAGCAATATTTTGAAGACATATAAATGGGTATTGGGGGTACAAAGAGGTGTACACTGTGTCATTGAATATACAGATAATGCATGAATAGACCATAAGTGAATAAATAATATAACTGGTTCCACATTAAATAACGGATTGAATAGATATCTGAAAATATATAAGAAATCTTATATTGATATACAATCATTCATTCCAACCAATGATACATCTAATATTAATATTAGGGTTACGGTTTATCATGAAGATATGTTAGTTTTGCTACAAAAGTGATTATGGAAATCGAAAATAATGTGTTTGGAAAGAGTCAGTCATAATGCTGGCAATATGTAAACAAGGCCTCTGGCCTTGAGCTGGGGCTTCACAGAGATGGCTACATTTCTAAGATAAAGAAGTTACCAACTGGGCTCCATGGTAACATCTGGCTGAGAGAAAAAAAAAAGAGAAGAAAATAGCTCTGCCCCATTCAGGGTATCCTTAAAATGTTAACTTGCCCAGAACAGAGGAAAAAAAAAAAAAACAGAAACAAAAACTGCTTTTTATAAACTTCTGCAGATTGTGAACTTCTGAGCCCCTCCCATCCATGTTGGGTACAAAATTCTGAAACAATTTAAACTTGGGGTGCAGGGGATTAAATGATTACAACAGAAGCAATGCCCTCTAAATCCGGTTGCAACCAAATAGGACTGTTTCCGTGTCTTCGGTGCTATCTTAGTTGCCTTACCTTGCCTTGTCCATCCCTTTTCTCATGAAAAGACCAGTCGAGAAACATGGAGGAATGCATGTGCTCTGAAGCAGGAAATGATTGATAGTGAAACAAATGCCTATTAATTTTCTAACTTGTGGATGAAATATATATCCTATGATGTGCATAAATTGAAGAAATAGTAATCTACCAGTGTTGAATAAAAATGAATGTCAAAATACACATTATGTCCGATTGGAATCTACTTGCATTGATGTTAAACTGGGTCAGGTACTGTAGAAATATTAGGATTTGTGTGCACCATTCACTCAAGTTACTTTTCAGTATAGGAAAGAAATATGTTTTTATGGTTAATGAATATTTCTAAGAATAATCTTTGGAAAGTTGATTATAAATTTACGTATATGAATATGAATGAATTTCGTGAGTGTAAAATAAGACACATATTTCATATTTTGAAAAATCTGGAGAGTGTATATATATATATATATATATATATATATATATATATATATGTGTGTGTGTGTGTGTGTGTGTGTGTGACTAAAGTCACGGTGGCCTGGACACCCTTCTTGTGAACCAGGAGTGATCAAATAAGTCTGCCATTAATACTTTTCCACTTCTCCAATTTGAGGCCTTCTGACTTTGGCGTTTAGATTCTTTATGTGAAATGGAGTCAAGAAAAAACCGAAGCACTTATGGATTTGCCTCTGCATGGTTTTGAAGAATTTATTTGACCCAAAGGATCCCTATTCCCCTTGATGGAGGTCAGGAACTTTACAGAGAAAGGCGAGAGACTTCATCTACAATGACTGCGAATTTTTGCCATTTTGATTTTGTATGCACACATGGGATCTTTCTTTACATCCATCAGGTGTTGGTAATCTAAGCCACAGCCTCACACAGGGCCAAGAGACTGATTCAGACACATCCCTTTCCAAAGCAGTTAAGCAAAGAGCCACAGGTGATGCCCACTCATTTCCATTTGAAAACTGGTTTCTTCAGGCTTCAGAAAGGGGTGGCGTGAGGCAAAGCCCTTCCTGACATTCAGGGCAAAAGAACAATAGGTAAGCAAAAGGCCCATAGCAGGGTTCCTCCACTGAGACTTTACTGGTCACACTGATATCTGAGTTTTCTGAGATGCTCGCCATTCCCTTCAGCTATCTAGTACATGGCCATATCACAGAGCTTGGAGGTGGTAAATATCTTGGACACAAAACCATGAGCCTATTCTTGAGTGTAGCCAGAATTCAGGAAGAAAATGGGAACTTAGGAAGTTTGTAGGTGTTGCCCTTCGATAATGCAAGCCACAATCCATTCATAAATTGGGCAGGATTGATGCTGGGAAGCTTTCTACTAGACAGGACACATCCATTGATGCATTCTCTTTTTTAATGTCTACAACAACAGACACATTGGGATACACAGACATAGAAACACTTGCCTTGTCAAACGACTTACTAGAAACAGTTCACTCCAAACCAAACAAACCGCCTTTCTTACCTTTTCTCAGAACATGAGATAAAACCACAAACACACAACAAAAACCACAAAGGCAACGCCTTCCCCCAAGTAGGTCTGTGACTATTCGGAGTGTACTCTCACTGGTGAGCCTTACTATGTACCTCCAAAATGGCCTGTCCTGTCTCAGATCTGGTCTCTTTGGCCAACTCTGTGAAATTGTCAGAAGCCCGTGGTGAGCCACTACTTGCTTTCTATGGAAAGGCCAGTCTTCAAAGCTTTCCTGGCATTTGGCCATCTTCACATCAATAGATACCAAGAAAGACTGACTCTGTCCTTACAAAATCCAAACAAATGAGCCCACTGGGACTGGGACTAGGACTGGCTCTGGGTGCCTGGAATCCTGGATCGCAAGTTCAGAGAGTTCCATCACCAAGGAATAGAGATGAGGTCACTTCCTTCAGGAACTGAATGAGGTCACTGCCTTTGCAACCACTTTTTCCTAACAGTTGCTTCCAAGGGTCCCATGAGATAGATGCTGCCCCTATTTCCCGTGACCCTCTCACCAGTTAGAATACTATATCACCCATAGGCACCCGTGAACAGCTCTGCACACAGGCCTGGATTGGTCCATCTTCTGTACATTAGGAACAGAGACACTCAGTCAGACACAACCCCTCTCCAGACAGGGTTGTTTTCCATGGAAGATGACTTTTGCTCTCTCAGGTCCTTAATAGCTGCCTACATCTTCTCCAGGGATTATTTCTGCATGGACCTTTGAGGTTTTCAGCAGGTGGTATATCCCCTACATTCCTATATTGTAAGACCAACACTTTCCCTGCTCTTTTATAAAGTTAGAATGAGGGAATAGTATATGGTTTGGGTTAATTACATGTTCGATTTGGGTTAGGAATCATTTTGCTGGTTGAATAATGGTATTGGAAATCTGTGATATTTATAAAAATATAGAGGTGAAATATATGTATGAAAACAGAAATCTAAGTAATATTTGAAGCCCAGAAACGGATTGGGCCCTTGATTGGGAGACTTAGCTTTGAATTATGTCCTGCACAGATGTCTCAGATAAATCAATACACAATGGCATCGGACCTTGTACCTTGAATGATTGAATGTCGAAGAGAACATCCATTCAAAAAAGGATAGTCAGTAGGATTTGGGAGATAGTTGGTAGATTCAGAAAGAAGAGTGAGTATAGGATTTGGACCAAAAGTTATTTAGCAATTGGGTTTCAGGTAGAGAGTGAATATAAATGTCAGCACAAATGAACAGTCAAAATGATGAACTGGGAATTTATGAAGGAAAGCCGATATCAATAGAGACATTAGGATATCAGGCAAAGTAAAGTGAGTGATAGGATTAGACATTTTTAACAGGGTTGAGTTTGAATATATAATCTTAGAAAGAAACAAATATGTAGTCAACAATTGGATTGACATTTGAGAGAATTAGGCAACCTGTACATGGATGTTTTTAGAAATCCATGCTCACTTTAAATTTAGGCTTTGGTACAATCATAAGTGTGACCTTTGCTTTATTTTCCAGAATATTACTGTGATAAAATGTATATGTAGATCAGGTGACATGAGTATTTCTTCCACCATTTCTGGGAACAATATTTTGAAGACGTATAAATGAGTATTGGGGGTAGAAAGTGGTGTAGTATCTGTCTAAGAATATAGAGATAATGCAAGAATAGACCATACTGTGAATAAATAATATAATTGGTCCGCTTTAAATAATGGATTGAGTTGATATCTGAAAATATACAGAAAATCTAATGTTGATACAAAATCATTCATTCCAACCAGTTATACTTCTAATGGTAATATTAAGGTGATATTTCATCATGAAGAGTGTGTGAGTTATGCTTCAAAAGTGATTATGGAAATCGAAAATAATGTGTTTAGAAAGAAGTCTTGTTAAAAAACATGGAGGAATACATGTGTTCTGAAGAATGAAGTTATTGAAAGTGAAACAAATGCCAATAAATTTGCTAACTTGTGTATGAAATATATATCTTATGATGTGCATAAACTGAAGAAATAGTAATGTACAAGTGTTGACTAAAAATGAACATCAAAATACACATCACGTTCCATAATTATCTACTTGCATTGGTGTTAAACTGGGTCAGTTACTGTAGAAATATTAGGATTCGTATGCACCATTCACAGAAGTTAGTTTTTATTTCTAGGAAACAAATATGTATTTCAGGTGGATGAATATTTCTGAGAATAATCTTTTGAATATTTGATTATAAATCCACATACATGAATACGAATAAATTTAGGGAGTGTACATTGAGACCCATATATTTCATATTTTTAAAAACTTGTAGAGTGTACACACACACACACACAGACATTAAAAAGTAGCAATATATATGGAAATCGAAATTCATCATGAAATGTATATCATCCACTGATCCAAAAATATTCATTATACTGAACATGATTTTATTTATCATGTTGTTCATCTACGAAGCTCACCCATAGGTTGAATTTTCAGTTCCAACTGTGTTTAGGTGGAGTGATCTCTTCTCCCAATTTGTATCTGCAAAGTCAGCCACCTCACAAGAATGTACATGTGATAACAGGTATGATTCAATATGTGCATATGAAATAACATGTGCTGAATTGGCTACAGAGAAAGGCAGAGAGGAATTCATCTATTTGTTAACTTTAAAAACACATGGAGAACTATTTCAACAAAATATTGACTAGATTTATAAGTCCTACCCTGTATAATGCAAAAGGCAAGTCCAGCAATACACTATGTCTCGTCTAAACTGCTTGTATTTCTATTCGGTTTGGGTTATTTTTCTCCATCATATTAGAATTAGTAGTCAGAGTCTAGTAGGGTATGCGTTAGTGTCAGGCATTCAGCATTTTGAATTGAAAATAGGAAAATGAATCCAATGTGTATGTAAATATGTGCTTCACAAAAATCTTCCCACTCTAATCCAGAACAATGCCTTGACTTTACCTTCACTCCAAGTAAAATACAATTAGAGTGGACGAGTTAGAAAATCTGTGAATACATATCTGGAATGTAATATGCTCAAGAGTTCACAACCTTGAAGGTGGTAGAGGAGTTTCCAAAAGTAAGGGACAGGTAAATACTCCACAAAAATGGAGCTCTTCTGGACTAAAGACTTCTGGTGAAACTGCCTCTGAGTTTGGGCACTTGAAATATTTGTTGTTGTCAGGAGTTTTAGCTTTTTTTGTAGAGAGACCATCAAAGCTAGGTATGTATCTAAGTGACCTGGAGGACATGGTTTCTTATTTTCTAATGAACATGAGGCAGCAGTGCTGAATTCTCTCTTTGTAGGTAAACTGTGGCCACTGCGGGCAAACTCTTTCCGTGTGGACTGTAAAGCCATCTGGCCATCCTCCACTTGTCGATGTGTTTCTTGCTGCTGCAATGTGAGTTTGGTATTTGCTTCACAAAATACAAGGAGTTAAACTGGGACACAGTGCTAAAGGGAGTTCTGTCACGTGTGGTGTGTCAGGTTCTGCAGGATAATGAACCAACCAGGCTTCAATCCCACATAGCTTGCATCCTTAACCATAGCAATCTGATTCTGAACATTGCCCTGAAAACTCTCCACATAACAAGATGCCTTTACATAGAAGGGTCTGCTGGGTGCACCATGTCAGTCACAAGCCATTTGGAAGCCAATGGCAGATCCACATTGCCCCACCACAGATATTTTATCACACAACTGCACACGACTTTTCTAGGCCCATTTCACATCAGGCTCCAACTTACTGGCATCTCTGTTCTACACCATTTTCATGGTCATGGGAATTTCAAAAATTTCATGGTATTTATCTAGCCATTTTACAAGAATGATGTTGGAGGCACTGTGTGTTTAACTTCATTCAGGAACAATTAAATGGTGAGGAAGCTCATTTCAATGAAAGCTCTGGAGAAATCTCACAGGCAAGGCTTCCAAAGAGTGACCAAAATTTCACAGGAAGCCAGACCTATTGCTGTCTACAATGTGAGGTACATGTGTGTTTTGACTCTCAACTATGGCTGCCATGTCTTTCAGAATAAAACCATGTGATATCCTGGATTAGATTCCCAGTGCTCTGTGGAAAGCAAACCTGGGCCTAGATCTCGGTTTCCAAGGGTGACTCTCATGCGTGACCAACTAAAATCCCAACATATTTCATGATAACACTTCTCTAAGTCAGCTCTAGAACTCAGTCTCTAAGGGGAATCACACCAGAGTTCAGCCCAGGTATACCCAGTCATATCTTCCAACTACCACACAAATGACCACAATTAAAACCAAAACACTCCCACATGGTCCTCATTTTCTTCCATATATACACTCTCATACTACGCTCTGTCTGGAGGTTTCCATGAGTGGCGAAGTCCAAGACAGTGTCCAAAATAAGCTTTCTTGCCCTTCATTGCCTAAAGTCATGGTGGCCTGGACACCCTTCCTGTGAACCAGGTGTGATCAAATAGGCCTGCCCTTAATACACCTCTGCTTCTCCAATTTGAGGCCTACTGACTGTCAGGTATAGATATTTTTATGTGAATTGGAGTCATGAGAAAACCCAAGAACCTATGTGCTAGACTCTCCAGGGCTTTGAAGAACTCATTTGACACAAAGGATGCGTATTCTCACTTGATGGAGTTCAGTAGACTTACAAAGGAAGGCAAGAGACTTCACCCACAGGGACTGCTCTTTTGGCCATTTTGGGTATGGATTCACACACGGAATGATCCATCAGGTGATGAGAATCTAAGCCACAACCTCACACACGTCCAAGAGGCTGATTCAGACACATTATCAGGATCAATCACTTGATTTTTTCCTCTGTCTAACTAGCTAGAGAGACCTTCTCTTTTAATTGAATTTTTATCTCTGTCTGACTAGCTCGAGAGACCTTCTCTTTTACTTGAATATTTCTACTATAACTATAATACAACCCAAGAAGATAAAATTATTACTCCATATACTATGAATCAAATTGATGATTTAGATAATTAGTTAAATACTTGGGCAATAATCATGTGCAAATCTAATGTTTCATTTGATAACCACTTACCATCTAATCCTTTATTGTCTTTTTGGTCATCACATCATGTAATTTTTCCAAAAATGACAAGAAAAACACCTATTATAAATGCTACAAATATATTCACTGATGGGTCAAATAATGGTACAGCAGTAATATTTACACCTGATCAAACTTTTACATTTTTAGTACCCAAACAATTAGCTCAAAATGTAGAGATTAATGCAGTATTACAAGCTTTTGTGATGCTTAAAGCATCTGTAATTAATTTATTTTCCGATAATCAGTATATAGTTAGTGCTATAGTATCACTTGAAGATGGTAGAAGGATTTCCCCTTCCTCTACTATTTTCTCCTTGCTTTCGACTATACAAAGTCTAATCTGGGACAGGAAAGATCCGTTTTTTATAGGATATTTCAGGACACATACAGGATTGCCTGGAGCCCTTAGTTTGGAAAATTATTTAGCAGATAAAACAACACATGACATTCATACATATTTTCTATACACTAGAAGAAGCTACAAATTTTCATAAAAAGTTCCATGTCAATGCTAATACTTTACAAAAGCGTTTCAAAGTAACTAAGGAACAAGCTAGACAAATAATAAAACAATGTCAAAATTGTGTGACCTTTTTACCACAAGTTAATCTTGGAGTCAATCCTAGAGGATTGATACCTAACCATATTTGGCAGATGAACGTCACAAACTTGCCAGAATTTGGAAAATTAAAATATTTGCATGTTACAGTTGATACTTCTTCTGGATTTTTGATGGGCTCCCTTCTTGCTGGAGAAAAAAACTAAAGATGTTATAGCTCATTGCTTACAAAATTTTGCCACTGTGGGCGTTCCAAAAGAGTTAAAAACAGATAATGCCCCTGCTTATACTTCTACTTCTTTTAAACAATTTTGCTCATCATTTGGCATTACTCATATAACAGGAATCCCATACAATCCACAGGGAGAAGGCATAGTTGAAAGAGCACATGAAACTATTAAAACGTACATATTAAAGCAAAAAGAACAAATTGGGAAGGGGTATATATTCCCCAAAGGTAAACTTAAAATAACCCTTTTTCTCTAATCTTTTTAAATTTGGGTTCATCAGGGCTTTGTGCTGCAGAAAGGCATATATGTCCAAAAAATGTACATAAGCCCAAGGTACTTTGGAAGGATATTCTAACAGGACAATGGAAAGGTCCTGACCAAGTAATTGTCTGGAGTCCGGCGTCTGTTTGTGTGTTTCCACAGGGAGAACAGTAGCCAATTTGGATTCCAGAGAGATTAACTAAAGAGATTTCTACAGACCAAAAATAAGATGATTTGGCTCAAATCAATAAGAGCTGATATGCAGAACTCCAGTTTGGCTGTTCTTACATCTGTGACAGAACCAGAATGTTTTTTTCAAATCTATTTTATTATTCCCCTTTCTCATATCATGAAGTTTTATTTTGTTTTTTTTAGCTCATACAGAACTAGGTTAATGTTTTGCTGATCAGTTCTATTTTTGGACAATAGAGTTTTTAGACATTGCAATGGAGATTTCACCTTTAAAAAGTCATAAGGCCTTTAATATTATGCATGTGTTGTATGTATTATATTATGTGTGCACTTGTGTTTTGTGTTATATGTTTGATTTCACATCTTTTCTGTGTTGACTATATTCTTTTCAAGTTGATATACTTTGTCTTCATTATCTGATGTTCTGACTTCTACTTGATCTAGTCTGTTTGTAATATTCTCATTAGCGCTTTTAATCTGATTTACGGTTTCTTGCATTTCTATGATTACAACTTGATTATTTTTTAACACCTCTATCTCCTGATAAAGCTCATTCTTTGCGGATTTAATTTGTGTGGTTAGTTCCTCTTCAAAATATACTTTCAATGCTTTGATTTGCTGTCTCATGTCTTCTCTAATATTCCGTTCCATCTGAATTAGGAATGCCTTGATTTCTTTCCCTGTCCATATTTCTGATTCTTCTAGGTCCTCCTGTATATTTAGATTGTCCTGCATTGTTTGTAACCCCTTTTTCCCTTGTTTTTTCATATTGTTCACGTTGCTTTCCAGCTCTGTTTGACTGCTTTGTAACTGCTTTCTCCTATACATTTGTTTTGGCTTTGTATATCTCTGTTGTCTCTCTTTTGTGGTGGAAGATTATGCCTAAAAATTTTGGGCTTTGTTGTACTTTAAAGCTGATTCATTCAATTCATATAAGGCTTCCAGGTTCTGTATGCATATAATGATTTGCTGTTTGTTCTTAGGACTATATGTTTAGGTTGCGTGCTCTGGTGGTACAATGGTTAGTATGTCTCGGCTACTTTAGAAGATTGCTCCACTGAAGGTGGATACTACCAGGCAATTGGATCAGGGTGTTGGTAGTAGCTAGGTATTTAGGAGTCTTATAGACAGCCTCGAGACATTCACCTATTTGCATTTAGACAATTACACACAATGGAAGATGTAATGCTTGGAATGAGAGTTGGGGGGTAGGAGAATGAAGGTGCTCTTAAAAAGAAAAAAAGGATAGAGGGAGAGATAGATTAGAGGGGAATGAAAAGAACAATAAAACTTGAAATGGGATAGAAAGAGAGAAGGAAAAGGGGGGAAAGGAACAGGGAGAGAAGAAGGAGAGAAAAAAATATCAACAACAGCAACAACAACAACAAAAAAATTAAAGTCTTAGAGATCCACCTTCTTCTCTTCCAGTAGGCGGAGCTGTGCCTTCCAAGCGGAGTGTCTGCTCTCTACCTGCCGAGAGCTATCCCTGTAGGGCGTCTTCTGGGGGTCTCTCAGACTTGACAGTCCAGAGCTATTTCACTTCTCCAGCTCTTAACCCCCTTCCTCCTGTCAGCCTGCCAGCCAGGTCCTGTTCCCCAGAAGTGATTCTCCAGAGATCTAGTTACACTTGCAGCCCCACCGAGTGCCCCTTTTAAGCCTCAGTGCTGTGGTAAACTGGCGGATAAGACCTTAGGGGTCACCACTGGTGATATGGGGGCCTTGGGTTCTGGGCTCCCCTCTGCTTCCCTACGGACACGACCCCTGAGAAGTCAATGAAGTTTCCTGGCTGCTTGTATCAGTATGGGGAGTCACACACCTGCTAAAGTGGATTTTGAAGGGAAGGAATTTCGCCGGCCGAACTCCGATGATGTCACCTCTCTGCTATGGTGGGCCCCAGGCTTCTTGCCGGATTGACCGAGGGGAGGGTTGGGACTGGTCCGGCCCGGTTCACCTCAGCTCCTGGCGCGTGGAGGCTTGGCTAAAGACTTCTTCCTGCCAAGCTGTGTCTCGGCGTCTAGCAGGACCCAGTCACTTTGGCTGCGGGCCGGTGGACGGATCTGCAGCTGTGCCCGCGGAGCGCAGACTGTGGCTGGTGAATCTCGAACTCCGCGTCTAGTGGCAGGGTCCCACTCGTCCGGGTCACACAGACGCTTCAAAAAAATTCTTGTAGCTCCCGGGCAGTCTCCCTTCAGTGGAATTTTGCTAGGAGAATCTCCGTTGGCAGAATCCAAGAGTTATCCTTGCGACTTTATGACCCCATCACTGGGAGTGCATTAAAAGCGCAGCCTCTCTGCCCGCTACCATGTTGGATCCACCTTTTCTTTTCATTATATTTAATAATTCTCTTCTAGACAATGTAAATTGTTAAGAAAATTGTTTTCTTTTAGTGCCTTTTGGAATGTTACATAATTCTTTCTTTAGGCATTGTTGCCAGAATTTCTATCTTCATCCCAGTGCATGTGAAGTCAAAGATAAAACCAATCTACAGCTTCTGCAATAGCCATCACTGAACTGCTTGCAGAACTTGCCTGGACTATGTATCACTTGTATGCATTGTGAACTCACCTGCCTGCATTGTGAACTATCTGTTGGTGCAGTGACGTGTGGTAGTGTTGGGGTATTTCTCTGATGATGTCATCGGTGGTACAATTTTTTCAAAGAGAGCCATCAATTGCCTTGGTGTATCTTCCTCCCTTCTGCTTGTCATGGTTGTTCAGCTAAAATTAGGGGGCCAACAGAGATGAGGCAAAGAGCCTCACCCGCCCGCTGGTACAAAGACCTCTCCACAGGTGTGGATGTATACTGGACCTGTAGTCAGTGACGGGTAAGATCCAATTACAATGGTACCAATCTAAGACAGGAGGCTGACACCTTGAGGTCAGGTCATTCGATAATGGGTAAGGACCATATGTACTATTGGACAACCTAAGGCAGGCACGGTCCCTAAGCCACATGCTTGTTGTTTAAACAGAGAGGGTTAGATGTTGAGAGCCACAGCCCAAGGGGCCAAAGCAAACTTTCAGACTGCCAGCTGATGGTTGGCTCACAGCGGCCCCAGCAACATCTAGCTGATTGGCTCCTCTGCGGTGATGCCCATTGGGCTGTTTCCCCACCCTTTCAAATTATGGAGCTGCTTTTTGGGGGACTTTTTTGGCTCTGCTCAAACAACCCAGCCAATCGACCTCAAGAGCAGGAGGAGAGGGGAGGTTGAGAGCTTGTGGGAAGCCGGTGGTGGCAGTTGTGCTCTGAGTGTTTTTCCCGAGGAGCTATTTTTTGGCGTGTGTGGTTCTAAAAATAAAGTTAGCTTTTGACAAGTGGCTCCTGAATTGTGCCGAGCCAGACTGTGTCAATCCTAAATTGATGGAGCAAAATAACCAAAATAGAATAGAAATACAAGCAGTTCAGAGGAGGCATGGTGTATAGCTGGACTTACCTTTTGTATGATAAAGGGTAGGTGTTATAAATCAAGTCAATATTAAATTGAAGTAGTTCTCCATGTGTTTTAAAGATAACAAATCCGTGAATTCCTGTCGCCCTTTATCTGTATCCTATTCAGCACATGTATTTTTGTATGCACATATAGAATCCTACCTGGTATCACATGTACACTTTTGTGAGGTGGCTGACTTGGCAGATACAAATTGTCAAAAGAGATCACTCCTCCTGAACGTTGTTGGAACTGAAAATTAAAACTACGGGTGAGCTTCCTAGTTGAACAAGATAATACATAAATCCATGTTCAGTAAAATGAATATTTTTGGATCTGTGAAAGATATATATTTCATAATAAATTTCGATTGGCATATATATCGCTACCTTTTAATGTCTGTGCATGTGTGTGTGTATGTGTGTGTGTGTGTATATATATATATATATATATATATATATATATATATACACTCTCCAGATTTTTCAGAATATAAAATATATGTGTCTTATTATACAATCCCTAAATGCATTCATATTCATGTATGTGGATTTATAATCAAATGTTCACAAAATTATTCTCAGAAATATTCATCCACCTCAAATACATATTGTTTCCTAGTACTGAAATCTAAATTCAGTGAATGGTGCATAGAATTCCTAATTTTTCTACAGTATCTGACCCACTTTAACATCAATGCAAGTAGATTACTATGGTACATGATGTGTATTATGACATTCATTTTTATTCAACAATGTTACATGACTATTTCTTCAGTTTATGCACATCATAGGATATATATTTCATTCACAAGTTTTCAAATTTATAGGCATTTGTTTCACTTTCTATCACTTCCTGCTTCAGTACACATGTATTCCTCCATGTTTTTTGACTGGTCTTTTCATGAGACTACTTTTCATTTTAGATTTCAATAATCGCTTTTGAAGCAAACCTCACACACTCTTCATGACAAACCATAACCTTAATATTACCATTAGATCTATAAATGGTTGTAATGAATGTATGTATATCAATATAAGATTTCCTGTATATTTTCAGATATCAATTCAATCCATAATTTAAAGTTGGAACCAGTTATATTATTTATTCACAGTATGGTCAATTTATTCATTTTATCTATATTTGTAGACACAGGGTAGACCTATTTGTACACCCAATACTAATTTATACATCTTCAAAATATTGACCACAGAATTGGTGGAAGAAATACTCATGTCACCTGATCTACATATACACTTTATCACAGTAATATTCTGGACACAAAATGCAAAGTTCACACTTATGATTGTACCAAAACCTAAATGGAAAGTGAGCATGGATTACTAAAAACATCCAAGTCCAGATTGCCTAATGCTCTCAAATGTTAATCCTATTGGTGCTAAATATTTGTTTTTTTCTAAGATTGTATATTTAACATCTACCATGTTGAAAATGTCTAATCCTATCAATCAATTTATACTTTGCCTGATTTCTTCATGTCTCTATTGATATCTGCTTCCCTATATATTTTCCCCAGTTAATCATTGTGACTGACTCATCACATGTTCTGACATTTACATTCATTCTCTACGAGAAACCCTATTGCTAAAGAACTTTTGGACCAAATCCTATACTCACTCTTCTTCCTAAACTTACTGACTATCTTTCCAATCCTACCGACTACCCTTTTTAAGTGGATGTTTTCTTCTACATTCAATCATCCAATTTACAAGGTCCTATGCCATTGTTTATCGATTTATCTGAGACATCTGTGCAGAAGGTATTTCAAAGCTAAGTATCCCAATCAAGGACCCAATGCTCTTCTGGGCTTCAAATCTTACCTAGACTTCTGTATTCATACTTATATTTCACCTGTATATTCTTGTAAATATCACAGGTTCCCAATGCCATTATTCATCATGCAGAATGATTCCTAACCCAAATCGAACCTGTTATTACCCTAACCATACACTGTTCCCTCAATCTAACTTTACAGAAAAGCAGGGACAGAGTTGGTCTTACAATCAGGAGTGTAGGGGATCTTCCACCTGCTGAGAACCTCAAAGGTCAATACAGAAATGATCCATGGAGAAGATGTAGGCAGCAATGAAGGACCTGAGGGAGGAAAAGTCAACTTCCATCGCAAACAACCTGGTCAGGGTGAAGGGATGTGTCTGAATCAGCCTCTTTCATCTTAATGTAGAGAAGATGGACCAAACCAAGCCTGTGTGGAGAGCTGTGCCCAGGTGCCTATGGTTGATATACCATTCTAACTTGTGAAAATGTCACAGCAAGTAGGTGCACCCTCCATCTCATGGGACCCTTGGAAGCAACTGTTAGGACAAAGTGGTTGCCAAGGCAGTGACTTCATTCACTTCCTGAAGGAAGTTACCTCACATAACTTCCTTGGTGATGGAACTCTCTAAACTTGGGATTCAGGAAGCCAGGCAACCACAGCCAGTTCCAGTCCCAGTTCCAGTTGTCTCACTTGTTTGGGTAAACCAAGGACAGAGTCAGTCTTTCTTGGTACCTAGTTATGTGAGGATGGCCAAATGCTAGGAAAGCTAAGAAGAGGGGCCTTTCCTGAGAAAGAAGGTAGTGGCTCACCAGTGACTTTTGACAACTTCACAGAGTTGGCCAAGGAGACCAGAACTGAGACAGCACAGTGCATTTCGTGGAAATATAGTATGTCCCACCCATCATAGGACACTCCGGATAGTCACAGACCTACTTTGGGAAAGGTGGTGTCTTTTTGAGTGTGGGTGTGAGTTTGTGGTTTTGTCTCATGTTCTGAGAATATGTAGGAAAGGCGATTTGTTTGGTTTGGAGAGGACTGTATCTAGTATGTCCTCTGACAAGGTTAGTGTTTCTATTACTGTGTATCCCACTCTCTCCGTGGTCTTAGTATTAGAAAAAGAATGCATCATGGTTGTGTTCTGTCTAGTAGAAAGCTTCCCAGCATTCATACTGCCAATTTATGAATGGACTGCGACTAGCCTTATCAATGGGCAAAACCTACTATCTTTCTAAGTTCCTGTTTTCTTCCTGAATTCCGGACACTCTCCAGAATAGGCTCAAAGTTTTGTGTCCAAGCTATGTAGCACCTCCAATCTCTGTCACATGGCAATGTACTGGATAGCTGAAGGGAAGTGGAGCATGTCAGAAAACTCAGATATCAGGAAACTCAGATACCAGGAAAGTCTCAGTGGAGAAACCCTGCTTTGGGCCATTTGCTTACCTATTTTTCTGTTGCCCTGAATGTAAGGAAAGTCTTTGGCTCAGGCCACCCCTTTGTGAAGCCTGAAGAAAACAGTATTCAAATGGAAATGAGTGGGCATCACCTGTGGCTCTTCGCTTAATTGCTTTGGAAATGGATGTGTCTGAATCAGCCTCTTGGCGCTCGGTGAAGCTGGGGCTTAGATTGTCAGCACCTGATGGATCTAAAGAAATATCCCTTGTGTGCATCCATAACCAAAATTCGAAAAGATCAGTCATTGTGGATGAAGTCTCTCACCTTCCTCTGTTAGGTTCCTGACCTCCATCAAGTGTGATTATTGACCCTTGAGTAAAATGAGTTTTTCAAAGCCCTGCAGATGTGCTAGTGTTGTCTCATGACTACAAACCACATAAGAATCTATACCTGACAGTCAGTAGGCCTCAAATAGTAGAAGCAGAGCAGTATTAATGGCAGGCCTATTTAATCACTCCTGGTTGACAGGAAGAGTGTGCAGGCCACACTGACTTTAGGCAAATGAGGGGCAAGGAAGCTTATATTGGACACTGTCTTGAGCTGCGCCACTTATGGAAACCTCTAGCCAGAAGTTATGATGAATATCTATATGGAAGAAAATGAGGGCCATGTGGGAGTGTTTTGGTTATAATTGTGGTCATTTTTGTGGCAGTTGGAAGAGATGACTGGGTCCACCATGGCTTCACTCTTGGGTGATTCCCCTTATAGACTGACTTCTGGAACTGACCTCAGAGTAGTATTGCCATGAATTGATTTGGGATTTTAGGAGGCCACGCATGAGATTCACCCTTGGAATCTGAAATCTAGTCCCAGGTTGGTTTTCCACAGAGCACTGTGAATCTCAGCCAGGATATCACATGATTTTATTATGAAAAACATGGAAGCCATAGTTGAGAGTCAAAACACACATGGACCTCACATTGTACAGTTCAATGGGCCTGGCTTCATGTGACCTTTTGGCCACTCTTTGGGAAGCCTTTCCTGTGAGTGTTGTCCAGAGATTTCATTGAAATTAACTTCCTCACCATTTAGTGGTTCCTGAATGAATTGAAACCCACAGTGCCTCCAACTTCATCCTTGAAAAATGGCTAGATGAATACCATCAAATTTTTGAAATTCCCATGACCAGGTGGCACTGGAGAAACTTTGGATGTCCTGTTGCTGATCATGAGTATACAATACAGTGCCTTGATTGACTGGGTTTCATGAAAATGTTGAAGAACAGTGATGCCAGTAAGTTGGAGCCTCCTGAGTAGTGGGCCTAGAGTAGTGGTGTGCAGGTGTGTGATAAAACATCTGTGGTGGAGTCATGTGGACCTTCCATTGGCTTCCAAATAGCTTGTGACTGATATAGTGTAGCCAGCAGACCCTTATATGTAAATGCATCCTGTTATATGGAGAGTTTTCAGGGCAATGTTCAGAATCAGGTTGCTATGGTCAAGGGGCCAAGCTATGTGGGATAAAGGCCTGGTTGGTGCATTCTCTTGCAGACCCTGACACACCACACGTGACAGAACTCCCTCTATGACTTTGTCCCAGTTGAAATCTTTGTATTTCACGAAGCAAATACCAAACTCCCAGTACAGCAGCAAGAAACACCACGAAAATTGGAGGATGATCAAATGGTTTCACAGTCCTCACAGGGAGACACATAGCCCCCAGTGGCCACAGTTTACCTACAAAGAGAGAATTCAGCACTGCTGTCTCATGTTCATTGGAAAATAAGAAACAAGATCTTTCAGGTCACATAGATGCAGATCCAGCTTTAATTGTCTCACCACAAATGAAGATTAAGCTCCTGACAACAACATATATTTCAAGTGCCCAACCTCAGAGGCAGTTTCTCAAGAAGTCTTTAGGCCAGCAAAGCTCCATTTTTGTGGAGGGTTTACCCTGTCCATTACTTTTGTAAACTCCTCTACCACCTCCAAGTTTGTGAACAACTGAGCATATTGCATTCCATATATATATGCACAGATTTTCGAACTCTTCTCCTGTAATTGTGTCTTACTTGGGGCAAAGGTAATGTCAAGGCATTGTTCTGGATAAGAGTGGGAAGATTTTTCAAAGCACATAATTACATACACATTGGATACCTTTTCCAATTTTCCATTGGAAATACTGAATCCCTGACACTAACCCTTAGCCTACTAGACTCTGACTACTTATCCTAATATGATGGAGAATAATAATCCAAACAGAATAGAAATACAAGCAGTTCAGAGGAGGCATGGTGTATAGTTGAATTTGCCTTTTGCATTATGTAGTGTAGGAGTTATAAATCTAGTCAACTTTTGTAGAAATTTTTCTCCATGTGTTTTTAAAGTTAACAAATATGTGAATTCCTGTCTCCCTTTCTCTGTAGCCTATTTGCACATGTATTTTTATATGCACATATAGAATCCTACAAGGTACAACACGTACATTCTTGTGAGGTGGTTGACTTGGCAGATACACATTGTGAGAAGAGATCACTTCTCCTAAATGCTGTTGGAAGTTAAAATTCGAACTCTGTGTGAGCTTCCTAGTTTAACAACATTATACATAAATCCATGTTCAGTAAAATGAATATTTTTGAATCTGTGCATGATATATATTTCATGGTGAATTTCAATTGGCATATATATTGCTACTTTTTAATGTCTGTGTGCATGTGTGTGTGTATGTGTGTGTGTGTGTGTGTGTGTGTGTGTGTGTATATATATATATATATATATATATATATATACAAACTTTCCAGATTTTTCAAAATATGAAATACATGTGTCTTTTTATACATTTCCTAAATTCATTCATATTCATATATGTGAATTTATAATCAACTTTCACAAGATTATCGTCAGAAATATTCATCCACCTGAAATATGTATTTGTTTCCTAGTACTGAAAACTATCTTCAGTGAATGGTGCCTACAAATCCTAAAATTAATACAGTAACTGACCCAGGTTAACATCAATGCAAATTGATTCCTATGGGACATGATGTGTATTTTGATGTTCATTCTTATTCAAAACTGGTACATTACTATTTCTTCAGTTTATGCACATAATAGGATATATATTTCATCCACAAGTTCGCTAATTTAGAGGCATTTGTTTCACTTTCAATCACTTCCTGCTTCAGAACACATGTATTTTTTCATGGTTCTTGACTGGTCTTTTCATGAGACTTCTTTCGAAACATATTATTTTTGATTTCCATAATCACTTTTGAAGAAAAACTCACACACCTTTCATGATAAACCATAACCTTAATTTTACTATTAGATGTATAACTAGTTGGAATGAATGTATGTATATCAATATAAGATTTCTTATATATTTTAAGATATGAATCCAATGCATTATTTAAAGTGGACCAGTTATATTATTTATTAACAGTATGGTCTATTCATGCATTAGCTCTATATTCATAGACACAAGGTACACCTCTTTGTACCCCCAATACTAACTTATTAATCTTCAAAATATTGCTCCCAGAAATGATGGAAAAATTACTCATGTCACCTGATCTACATATACATTTTATCACAGTAATATTCTGCAGACAAAATGCAAGGTTCACACTTATTATTGTACCAAAGCCTAAATTAAAAATGAACATGGATTACTAAACACAGCCATGTCCAGGTTGCCTAATGCTCTCAAATATCAATCCAATTAGTGACTACATATTGGTTTCTTCCTAAGATCATATATTCAAATTCAACCCTGTTGAAAATGTCTAATCCTATCACCCACTTTATATTTTGCCTTATTTTGTAATATCTCTATTGATATCTGTTTTCCTACATATTTTCTCCGGTTCACTATTGTGACTGACTCTTCACGTGGGCTAACATTTACATTCACACTCTAAACAAAACCCTATTGATAAAGAATATTTTTTTTCCAAAACCTATACTCATTCTTCTTCCTAAACCTAACAACTATCTTCCTAATCCTACCGACTATCCCTTTTTGACTGAATGTTCTTTTCTACAACCAATCATCAAAGTAAACATTGGGCGAGCTTCGGAGGAAGAGACCACCAAAAGACTATCTCATGCAACAGCAAAGGGTTTATAGGGGGTCAGCATGCAGGGGATCGGAGCTCACTTGAATAGAGCAGAGAGCCCTGAGAAGAGCTTAAGCAGAGCTTATATACTTTCTTTGGGGAGGGCAGGGAGTGAAGTTTATTGATGGGTGAGGGAGAGTGGGCGGTTTGCATTCAACCGGGTGAGGGAGTACATTCTGCAGTTTGGCATTTGGGGACAGGACATTCTGGGAACAAGATTAGCAAACAGTTCTCAAGATTTCAACAGTGTTTTGTTAAGCATACAGAAAAAAAAGTGACAAGTACCTATTTTATTAATCTTTCATTCCCCACTTCTTCTTCTAGCTACTTTTAATCATAAAAGTGATCATTGTGTGGTGTCACATTCTATGTCTGCTAGTGGGGTATTACCATGAGTTTAACTTGTCCAAATTTGAGCTTAGAGAAAAGAAATTACACGGTTGAGCAAACAGGGTTTTATAGTTAGCAATAATATGTCGATTATTATCGGACAGGCCAGGGTTGATAAAAAAGTAGTCAAACAGGGGGACTATGTGAACCAAGACTCAAACCACTTTTTTTGGTCCTCTCACTCTCTCATTGACACTCTTCAAGGTGTCTTTTTAATTTAATCATATTTTTTTTTTACAACTCCATTATGCTCGGAATAAACACAACAATCTTCCCAGGAAGTGACAAATACCTATTTTATTAACCTTTCACTTCCGACTATCCCTTTTTGACTGGATGTTCTCTTCGACATTCAATCATCCAAGGTACAAGGTCCTATGCCATTGTATATTGATTAATTTGACCAATCTGTGCAGAACCTAATTCAAATCTAAGTATTCCAATCAAGGGCAAAATGCTCTTTTGGGCTTCAAATCTTACCTAGATTTCTGTTTTTATACATATATTTCACCTATATATTCTCATACATATCGCAGGTTCCCAATACCATTATTCATCCAGCAGAATTATTCCTAACCCAAATCACACATGTTATTAACCCTAACCATACACTGTTCCCTCAATCTAACATTACAGAATAGCAGGGACAGAGTTGGTCTTACAATACAGGAATGTAGTGGATCTTCCACCTGCTGAAAACCTCAAAGGTCCATGCACAAATGATCCCTGGAGAACATGTAGGCAACTATGAAGAACGTGAGAGAGCAAAAGTCATCTTCCATGGAAAACAACCTGGTAAGGATGAAGGGTTCTGTCTCATTCACCCTCTCTCCTTAATGTAGAAAAGATGGACCAACAAAGGCCTTTGTGGAGAGCTGTTCCCGGGTTCCTATGGTTGAGATACCAATCTAACTTGTGAAAGTGTCAGAGGAAGTATGGAAGCAACTGTTCGGAAAAAGTGGTTGCTAAGGCAGTGACGTCATTCAGTTTCTGAAGGAAGTGACCTCACCTCACTTCCTTGGTGATGGAACTCTCTGAACTTGGGATCCAGGAAGCCAGGCATCCAGAACCAGTCCCAGTCCCAGTACAGTGGGATCACTTGTTTGGATTTACCAAGGACAGAGTAAGTCTTTTTTGGTACCTACTGATATGAGGATGGCCAAATGCCAGGAAATTTTGAAGACTGGCCTTTCCAGAGAAAGCAAGAAGTGGCTCACCGCGGGCCCCTGATATTTCACAGAGTTGGCCATGGAGACCAGATCTGAGACAGGACAGGCCATTTCTGGGGAACATAGTATGGCCCACCAGTCAGAGGACACTCTGGATAGTCACAGACTTACTTTGGGGAAGGAGGTGCCTTTTTCAGTGTGGGTGTGAGTTTGTGGTTTGTCTTATGTTCTGAGAATAGGTAGGAAAGGCGGCTTGCTTGGTTTGGAGTGGAATGTTTCTAGAAAGTCTTTTGACAAGGCAGTGTTTCTATGTCTGTGTATCCCACTGTGTCCGTGGTTGTAGACATTAGAAAAGAGAATGCATCAATGGATGTGTCCTGTCTAGTAGAAAGCTTCCCAGCATTCATCCTACCCATTTTAGGAATGGACTGCAGGTTGCCTTATCGATGGACAACATGTACTGTCTTCCTAAGTTCCTGTTTTCTTCCTGAATTCTGGCCACTCTCCACAATAGGCTCATGGTTTTGTGTCCAAAATATGTACCACCTCCAAACTCTGTGACGTGGCCATGTAATCCATAGCTGAAGGGAATGGCAAGCATCTCAGAAAACTCAGATATCAGTGTGACCAGGAAAGTCTCAGTAGAGAAACCCTGCTTTGGGCCTTTTGCTTACCTATTGTTCTGTTGCCCTGAATGTCAGGAAGGTCTTTGCCTCAGGCCACCCTTTGTGAAGCCTGAAGAAAACAGTTTTAAAATGGAAAGGAATGGGCATCACCAGTGGCTCTTTGCTTAATTACTTTGGAAAGGGATGTGTCTGAATCAGCCTCTTGACCCTGTGTGAGGCTGTGGCTTAGATTATCAGCATCGGATGGATCTAAAGAAAGATCCAATGTGTGCATCCAAAACCAAAATGGCAAAAAATCAGTCATTGTGGGTGAAGTCTCTTGCCTTCCTGTGTTTGGTTCTTGACCTCCATCAAGGGAGTATTGGAATTTTTGTGTCAAATGAGTTCTTCCAATCCCTGCAAAGGTGCTTGGGTTTAATAATGACTCCAAATCACATACTATACCTGATAGTCAGTAGGCCTCAAATTGGAGAAGTAGAGCAGTATTAATGGCAGAACTATGTGATCAATCCTGGTTCACAGGAAGGGTGTCCAGGCCACCCTGAATTTAGGTAAATGAGGAGAAGGGAGCTTATTATGGACACTCTATTGGGCTGTGCCATTTAAGGAAACCTCCAGCCAGAGATTATGATGAGTGACTATATGGAAGTAGATGAGGGCCATGTGGGATTGTTTTGATTTTAATTGTGGTAACTTGTGTGGCTTTTGGAAGAGATGACTGTGTTCACCTGGGCTTTAACACTGGCGTGATTCTCCTAGAAGACTGAGTTCTGTAACTGACTTCAGAGTAGTAATTGCTTTGGAAATGGATATGTTTTAATCAGCCTCTTGGCCCTGTTTGAGGCTGTGGCTTAGATTATCAGCACCAGATGGATCTAAAGAAAGATCCCATGTGTGCATCCAAAACCAAAATGGCCAAAAGAGCAGTAATTGTCGATGAACTCTCTCGCCTTCCTCTGTAAGGTTCTGAAAGAATAAAAGAAATTGAAATTGAAATGTAAAGAACCAGGTTTTGTAAAGTTTCCAAGCTGCACTCAGCACCTGAAATTTCTGTGGCAGTTAAGACAATTCCCGGATTTGCACATTAGATGTGTGTTAAAATCTTCCCTGAGGACCTAGTTACTTAACAGCCCCTTCCCAGAAACCATGCAGCTCACCACGTATACATCACAGTGCATTCACCAATCAATTTAAATGTATACCCCTTCTTACGGCTGACCAATCACCCCCTGCCCAACCTGTTCCCGCCAATGAATGTGCTAATCATGTTTTAGAGTTGTTATTTGATTTTCCCGCGGTATATGATGATTTGCTAAAGGAGGCTATGATGTATGTAAAGTCCCTGCCCTCTCTAAAGAATGTATATAAACTCCGCTCAAGTGGTTCTCGGGGCTCTTTGTTCTTTGTTCCTCTGAAGTGAGCCCTGAGCTCCAGCACGCTATACCCCCAATAAACCCTTTGGTGTTGCATGAGAAAGCCTGTTGGTGGTCTTTTCCTCCGATGTTCGCCCCACCTTTTCATCTGGAGGCCCCAGGTGAGATATCCGGAGCAGCGGACGAAAGACCCCAAGGGACTCCTCTCGGGGTAAGAAAGGCGCCTCTTTATGGTTTCGGGTTTCAGGTTAGGGCTTGGCAAAGTGGCTGTCGGTGAAGAGCATTAGCTCTCTCTGACAGTGGGTGGCAGACGTGTCACAGAGCTACTGGACACGTCCCTGGGGGACACTGCAGAGGACGAGGGAAATCAAGGAATATTAGTTTCCTCAACTCGGTTGTATTTTGCTTCAGGATTCGGTTTGCCAGCCCATCAGGTTTTGCTGGCTACACAGTTTTGTTCATTGTCCCGAACTCATGTTGAGTTTACTGTCTGTCTTTATTGTCTAACCCATCAGGTTTTGCCAGTTACTGAGTTCTAATATTTGTCTTGGACCCATGTTAAACGTTTACTGTTTGTCTTTGTTTGTGTTGCGTTTGTGTCTTCACTGTCTTTTTTTGAGTAACTCCCATTATGGGACAAAGCACTTTCACGCTTCTGTCCCTGACCCTTGATCTTTGGACTGATGTCCGCTCAAGGGCCCAGAATCATTATTTTTCAGTTAAATGTCAGACCTGGCAGACTCTCTGTGCTTCAGAATTGCCCATCCTCAAAGTCGGGTGGCCCCCAGAAGGATCCTTCTACTTCAATCTAATCCGAAAAGTCAGAGATATTGTCTTTCAGCCGGGACCACGTGGCCACCCAGATCAACAGCCATATACCCCTTCCCCAGGATCCTATCATTCAAACCTTCCTTTCCCTCCCCATCTTCCCCCCATTCTTCCTGAGTCACAAGACTGGACAATCCTCCCCTTCCTTATCCTCTGCCCTCGCTCCCCAACCCCCAACACATTCCAGATGATTCTCCCGCCACTGACTCAGCCTCTCCACCACTAGAGGCAATTGGGCCAGACCCAAGCCCTCCAAGGGACTTCTCCGCAGCAGCAGCAGCCCCTCCTTTTCTGGTGGAAGCTGGGCCACCTAAAGAAACCCGCCAGCTACGGAAAATACAAAACTCAGAAGCCACTGTGATGCTCCCTCTTCATCCTTATGGGCCCATGAACCGACCAAACTGGGATCCCAACACCTTTGAAGGTTGGTAGCATCTTTCCACTTATCACAGGGCTCTAATAGCGGGGCTCCGAGTGGCGGCCAGAGGGCCGACTAATTTGGCCATGGTAAGAGAGATAATCCAACGTCCTAAAGAGTCTCCCTCTATGATTCTGGAGAGAATTATGGAAGCATATAGGAAATATACTTCTTTTGATCCTCAGGCAGAGGACGAAAAAACATCTGTTGCAATGGCCTTTATCCAGTTTTGATTCTGACTCCTTAATGTGTTCGACTACATGATTGGTTGCCTTAGGTGGCGTAATCAGGGTGCGGCCAACAGTCATCCACCCTGTGGGTCTTGCTGAGGTTGTCCGAGCATAGACAGCAAACTCAACATAGCCCCAACGTTTGGCCTTGGGGTCAGGTATATCTGAAGTATACGATCCATTGTTATCGGATGAAGAGCCTTTATGCCACTTTAGGTAACTAGAAGTCAACCCTTCAGAGTAGCCAAGTGAGTGGTAAGAACAGCTACCACGTTCATCATGGAACCTGCATGACCAATAGGGACACCCATTATATATCTCAGGCCACCAATGACAATAGTCTTTGGTTTGATTAAAAAGGAAGCAAATGAAAGGCCAGTTCCAGCTACCAGGGACGAAGGTCCTTGAAGGTGACAATTTTAGGGAAATAGAGGTGCAGTTGTGGATGAAGCAAGTAGTTGCATCCACTGCGCGGACCTTCTGCATGCCATGTTCTGAGTATCGTTCCCGAAGAGTGAATAAATACATGGTAGGTTAGGAGGGTAAAGACAAGTCCCAACAGAGCACAGAAAAAAAGCAGAGCACAAAAAACAAGCAGTTAGAGAAGACTAGGGTGTTGGGAGAGCTCATTGTGCCTTCTTTAAGAGGAATTGGGATGCAGGGAACACCGTGTGAGCCGCAACTTAAATGGGTGAGATGGGTGTGGAAAGCAGGATTAAAGGGGAGCTTCAGGAGGTGATTCTTGGAGTTCCTCTGGCATGGTCCTGTGGTCAGCAGGTGGGGCCTCCTGGTGATATGGCTTCAACCTAGAAATGGGAATCCAGGGAGTGAGACGGTTGTCTGGTAAGGAGAGTTTGGCGGCGGTGGGGGTACAGAGAATGAAAGGATAGAGGCTTTCCCATTTTGGTGCAAGAGTCCCTTTCTCCTCTGGGGTATTATAATAGACTAGACTCCCAGGTGTTAAGGGAGGAGTGTTTGGAGAGGAGACTGGGTCCGGAAGAAGCCAGTTCTGACATTTCCAGTGTTCCGAGCGGAGATGAAACAAGAGAGGCAAAGACAAATCTCGGGTGAGAGGTCCTTGTGAAGTGACCAACCCAGAGGGTATAAGAGGTCTTCCATACATTATCTCAAAGGGAGACAGTAAAGATGGTTTCTTAGGGAGAGCTCTGATTCGAAGCAAAGCAAAGGGAAGGATTTTGACCCAGTCTAAGTTTAATTCCATTGTCAATTTGGTAAGGACTTCCTTCAGAGTATGATTTACCCTTTCCACTTTCCCTGAAGCCTGGGGGTAATATGGACAGTGGAAATGCCACTTGAAGGAGAGGGCTTGAGAGACCTTTTGTGTGATCCTAGAAATAATCTCAGGGCCATTGTCATATTGTAGGGAAGTGGGCATACAAAACCTAGGGATGATGTCTGTCAGTTAGATTGAAGCTACAGTGGAAGCCTTTTTATTGGAAGTGGGAAATGCCTCAACCCAAACAGAGAAAGTGTCCACAAAGACAAGGAGGTATTTAGTGTGCCATACTGTGGGCATGTTGGTGAAGTCTACTTGCCAGTCAGCAACGGGAATGTGTCCCCGGTCTTGGTGGAAAGGGAAAGGTTTGGGCCTTAAAGGAGTATGAGGTTTGGTCCGCTGACAGATCTGACAATTAGAGGCTATATTCTCTATCATGGCTATGTCAGAAGGGTTGAGGGAGAAGAAGCTCTGTAAAAAAAGGGTCAAAGACTGAGAATTGGAATGGTGTAGAGTATGAAGGAACTTGAAAAGATCTTGTTCTTACTGGAAGAAGTAGGGGCTTCAGATGAGCTGTCTAAAGTGGCCATAATATGTACCCCATAGGGGCCATAATTGGAAGTGGTAGCAGCCATTCGTGGCGCCTGGTCAGCTTTGGCATTGCCCTCAGTGATAAGAGAGCCGTCCTTCTGATGGGACATACAATGGACAACTCCCAACTGGGTGGGTAAGTGGGAGGCCTCCATCAGATTGGTTATAAGAGCCGAATTAGTGATCGCATTACCTTTGGTGGTAAGTAGGCGTCGCTCCCTTCATATTGAAGCATGGGATAATAAGATCTGGAAGACATATTTTGAATCAGTATAGAGGGTAAGGGATTTGCCTTGTGCTAGAAGGCAGGCACGAGTGGCTGCTATAAGTTCAATCTGCTGCTTGGTAGTTCCTGAAGGCAAAGCTTTGGCGTCTATAATCTCAGTGGCTGAAACTACAGCATATCCAGAGTAATGAGTGCCGTTCTGCCTAAAGGAACTGCTGTCAGTAAACCAGATAAGGTCAGGCTTGGTGAGTGGTTCCTCAGAAATGGAAGAATGACAGGGGAGGAAATCTTCGAAGGTTTCCAAGCAATTATGAGTTGGTGTGTTAGACGTGGGAGTCACTGGGAGCAGTGAGGCAAGGTTCAGTGCAGAGCAGGGGAGGAATGTAATATTAGGGTTTTCCAGAAAGGAAGTGAGGAGCGACAGAACTCTGGATGGAGGAAGGGTTTGAAGGCCCTTATAAGCTGAAAGATCTTTCAAGTGATGTGGGGAGTGGATAGTTCAAGGTGCCCCAAAACTCAGCTTAGAGGCTTCTTTGTGTAAAATTTGTCCAGCAACCAGAGCTCTTAAGCAAGGGGCTCACCCACGGATGGTAGAGTCTAGTTTCTTGGAAAATATGCCACAGGTGCAAATGTAGGCCCATAGTTTCGACCTAAGACCCTAAGTGCTTGCCCCCCTTTTTCATGGACATATAGATGAAATGGTCTTGAAAGATCAGGAAGGTGAAGGGCAGGTGCCTTTAAGAGGAGTTGCTGAAACCTGCGGAAGTGGTAGATGGGGGAGGAGACAAGAGATTCACTAGGGGGTCCATTTGCTTGGTCATACAGGGGTTTGGATAGAAGAGAATAATTTGGGATCCAGGCCCTAAAATAACCTGCTAATCCTAGGAATGATAGTATTTTGGCTTTCATATTGGGCACTGGAAGATCAGAGAGGAGTTGCCTCCTATCCAGTGTTATTTCCTTTTTCCCGGGTCTAAAGCAAAAACCAAGAGAGGTGACAGAAGAATGGGAAACCTGGGCCTTGTGGGGAGACTCCCTATATCCCTTGTCTGCTAGGAAATTGAGAAGCTGAGCGGTGTGGGATTGAGAGTGTTCCCAGAGGGACTACATAGAAGAAGGTCATTGACATATGGAAGGAGAATAGTGTCAGGACAGGTCGGGTGAAAGGATGTGAGGTCCTGGGCAAGAACTTGGCCAAAGAGATGGGGGCTATCCCTGAATCCCTGTGGGAGGACAGTCCAGGAAAGCTGATGAGAATGGTGGATGTGAGAGTCAGTCCATGTAAAAGCAAAGATATTCTGAGATTCTGAGAACAAGGGAATAGAAAAGAATGCATCTTTTAAACCTAGGACCGAGAAGTGGGTAGTAGTGGCAGGGATCTGAGAGAGGAGGGTGTAAGGGTTGGGCACTAGCAGGTGGATGGGGACCACAGAGGAGTTGACAAGGAGAAGGTCTTGAACCAGCCTGTAGGACACTTTAGGTTTCTTAAGTGCCAGAATGGGGGTGTTGAAAGGAGAGTGTGTAGGCCTAAGATACCCCTTTCATAATAAATCCTGGATGATGGGTTCTAATTCGAGGAGGGCTGTGGTTGTGAGTGGATATTGTGATTGACTAATATATCTTGAAGGGTCCCGTAAGACAATATGAATAGGACTGCATTTAGCCATAAGGGGTGTAGTTGTGTCCCAAACCTCAGGCTTAACTGGTTTAGAGAGTCATGGGAGAGTGCATTAAGGAGGTGTATCTGCCCGTAGGAACATCATGAGGAAATGAGAGGTAGGAGAGGTGTGGGGTGATATGTGAATGGTGACTTTTAATAGTGAGAGTATGTCCCTTCCCAGAAGGGGAATGGGGCAATGGCTCATAACGAGAAAGAAGTGAGTGAAGGACAAAAGGGATCCCTGCATATAACATGATGGGGGGGTTTGAGGGAAAATCTGTTTACCTCCTACCCTGACAATAGGAGTTTTTGAGGGTGTGGTAGAACCCCAATACTCCCTTAAGACCGAAAAAGTGGCACCAGTATCCAAGAGGAAGGTAATGAAGCATCCATCCACCAGGAAGGTAAACCTAGGCTCTTGATTCTTGATGGTAATAGTCTGGAGGGAAAGCCCAGGGATCCGTCATCCTCCTCTGCTAAGCCCAAGAAAGGCTGTGGTTGCCTGGCGGCTGACCAACCTCCCTTTCGGGTTGTTGGGCAGTCTGCCCCCCAGTGTCCCCTTTGATGGCATTTTAGGCAGGGGTTGTAGGGTGTCCTCAGTGAAGGGCAATCCCTGGCCCAATGTCCCTCCTTACCACATTTGAAGCAAGCTCCCGGGGGTGTCATATTGGGATGGCGTGGTGATGGCCTTCTCTGAATGACCTGGGCCAACATTTGGAACTTGGCATTTTCAGCCCTCTGCCTACGGCATTCACTTTCATCCTCTCTATCATAAAAAACCTTGAAAGCGACAGCGAGGATTTTAGTCTAAGGAGTAGCAGGGCCCTGTTCAAGCTTTTTAAGCTTGGCTTTAATGTCAGGGTAGCTTTGGGCCAGAACATATTTCATTAAGACATGACGGCCATCAGGGGTTTCTGGGTTGAGGTTTGTGTACTGTTAAAGGGCCTTGGTTAGTCTATCCAGGAATTCTGAAGGTGTTTCCTCCTTCCTTTGAATGACCTCCTGCACCTTTTTAAAGTTAACAGCCTTGCGGATGGCCTTTTTCAGGCCCGCCAAGAGGCAGGATGTAAAAAGGTCACTAGACTGTAAGCCTTCAGGGGTGTTGTAATCCCATCTGGGACAGCATGAGGGCCTGTGGGGTGGTTAGGATTGGTCCTATGATTTTCATCAGCATGGGCTTGGGCTAGCTCCCAGACCATTGCCTTTCCTCAGGGAGAAGTGTATTGGCCAAGAGCATGTAGATGTCATTATGAGTGAGACTATATGCTTGCAGGACCCATTGAAACTCCCGAATGCAAGTGGTGGGGTCAGTGGTGAATGAGCCTAACTTCCTCTCTAGCTGAGTAATGTCCGACATGGAGAAGGGCACTTGGACTCTGATGACACCCTCGGGACCAGCTACCTCACAAAGGGGTGCGATTGTCTTGGGGGTGGGAAGGAGTCCCTTAGACCTGGTAACAGGAGGACTGAAAGAGGCAGGAGGCGGACAGGAAGGAGAGGGAGGGGCAGGGAGTGTCTCTTTGGAAGAGGAGGAGGTGGAGCAGGCAGAAGAGGGCGGAGGGGAGGAGGTTGAAATGGAAGGCTGAGGATCCCTGGAATCAGGCAGAGGAAGAGGAGGGTATAGTGGGAGAGAAGGGGCAGATAGGACTGGGGGATAAGGTGGGGGTTCATCTGCTGGGTTGAATGAGGAAGAATCTGTGAAGTCAGGAGTAGACATAGGGGAAGAGAAGGGATTGCAAACAAGGAGGACCTGAGAGGGAGGGCAGGAGGAGCAGCGACAGGGTGCTGTGTGAGAAGGCTAAAACCTTAAATGCAGGGAATCTCACTCCACTTTTTCAGATGCTGGCAGTAGTTAAAAAGGTCACAGATGAAGTTTGGATGTAAGGAGCCTTCTGGAGGCCAATGATTGCCATTATCCAGTGGATATGTAGGCCAATCTTGGGTACAGAATTTGATTAGAAGTTTGTGCTTGATGTCTGGTGTGAGGGAGAGTGTGGCCAGATTTTTTATTAGACATTTGAGAGGTGAGGCTTCAGGTACAGATGAAGAGGTGCCCGTAGTCACAGGGAGAGAAGGAAGACAGAGAGAGAGAGAGAGAGAGAATAAGAGTAAGCGAGAGAGACAAAGAGAAAACCCGGGCTGGAACGGCTTTCAGGAAGCTCAGGGCGAATGGGGGTCAGGTGGGCGTCCCCAAAATGACCAGCCGTCATGAGGAAATACAGAGGGCACTACCTGGGCGTCACCAGTGAAGTGCGATCTGTGAGACCCAATGGGTTCGGAGCCACGGGCAACCTGACGTCAGGAAAGTTTTTGAACGCAGCGGAAAAAGTCAGTAATGAAAACAGAACTCCGGTTCCGGCAGAATGTAGTTCCAGGACGGGAGTTCAGTTTTCACCGAGCAGAGAGGCAGCTTCAGCCAGACACAGCAGCCCTGCAGCAAACAGCAACTCTAGCCAGCAGCGGCAGCGGCAGCAGAGGAGAAAAAACCACAGAGCCTCTTGTGTAAACTCAGAAGCCTCACGCCCCAAAGGAAAACGGATCACCAGAGGGTCCACTGCGACCAGTAAAGGTCTTCGTGGCAGGAATTTCCTGCCCCCTACAGGGCGTCGAGAGTGTGCCTGAAGATCAAGGTCACAAAACCAGTGGTAGCCCGAAGGGAGTTGCAGAGCCAGGGTCAGGGGAGCCTTACATATATCAGATCTGTGGTGGGTGCAGGAAGCCGGCGTCTGAAAAGAGCGGACCATGGCGGAGTGTCTCCGGGGGAGCAGGGGACGGGGCTCTTGTTAGAAAGAGCTCACCCGTATCCTCACATGGGGCACCAGAATGAAAGAACTTCCCACGCAAAGGCACTTCGCTGGGAGAATTCCAATTTTATTGCTAAAAGCTGTGTGCTTATATAGAACTAAGGGGAAGATGGAAGGGCTTAGATAAATGGCAGGCAAACCGTTTATTGGTTAGTTCTTTCAGATATCAGCTCTGGAACCCAGGAATTAGTTCTTATTGGGGCTAAGGTTCCCCACCAGCGAGATTTCAAATTGGCGCCAGCGGGAGAGTTCACACGGGTGGGAACATTTGGCACCACTGCAGAAAAAAGAAGGTAGGAAGAAGAAGTCCTTAGGCACCATGTTGGGGTTTTTCTCTGGGGTATGGCTGCCGTTTATACTTTTCCCAACAATGAGTATAGCAGACAGTGCCTTGATTGACTGGTTTTCATGAAAATGGTGTTTAACAGAGATGCCAGAAAGTTGGATCCTGCTGAGTAGTGGGCCTAGAGCAATGGTGGGCAGGTGTGTGATAAAACATCTGTGGTGGGGCCATGTATATCTTTCATTGGATTCCAAATGGCTTGTGACTGACATGGTGAAGCCAGCAGACCCTTATATGTAAAGGCACCTTGTTACATAGAGAGGTTTCAGGACATTGTTCAGAATCAGGTTGCTATGGTCAAGGGGGCAAGCTATGTGGGATAGAGGCCTGGTTCTTGTATTCTCCTGCAGACCCTGACCCACCACACGTGACAGAAATCCCTCCTGCACTGTGTCCCCGTTGAACTCCTTGTATTTCATGAAGCAAATACCAAACTCCCAGTGCAGCAGCAAGAAACACCATGAAAATAGAGGATGACTATATGGATTTAACGTCCACACAGGGAGACATTCAGCCCCCAGGGGCCACAGTTTACCTACAATGGAAAATTCAGCACTGCTGTCTCATGTTCATTGGAAAATAAGAAACCATGTCCTCCAGGTCACATTGATGCAGACCCAGCTTTTATGGTCTCACTAGAAAGGAAGCTAAAGCTCCTGACAACAACATATATTTCAAGTGCCCAACCTCACAGGCAGTTTCTCAAGAAGTCTCTAGGCCAGCAGACCTTCAAGTTTTTGGAGGGTTTACCCTGTCCCTTACTTTTGGAAACTCCTCTACCACTTCCAAGGTTGTGAACTTCTGATCATATTCCATTCTAGATATGTATTCACGGATTTTCTAACTTTTCTCCTCTGATTGTGTCATACTTGGGCCGTAGGTGTTGTCAAGGCATTGTTCTGGATGAGAGTGGGAAGATTTTGGTGTAGCACATATTTACATACACATTGGATTCATTTTTCAATTTTCCATTCAAAATACTGAATCCCTGACACTAACACATACCCTACTAGACTCTGACTACTAATCCTAATATGATGGAGAAAAATAACCCAAACAGAATAGAAATACAAGCGGTTGAGAGGAGGCATGGCGTATAGTTGGTCTTGCCTTTTGCATGATATAGGGTAAGAGTTATAAATCTTGTTAATTTTTTGTTGAAATAGTTCTCCATGTGTTTTTAAAGTTAACACATATGTGAATTTCTGTCTCCCTTTTTCTGTAGCCAATTCAGCACATGTATTTTTATATGCACATATAAAATCCTACCTGGTATCACACGTACATTTTTGTGAGGTGGCTAACTTGGGAGATACAAAGTATGAGAAGAGATGACTCCTCCTAAATGTTTTTGGAACTGAAAATTCAAACTATGAGTGAGCTTCTTAGTTGAAAAACATTATACATAAATCCATGTTCAGTAAAATTAATATTTTTGGATCTGTGAATGATATATATTTCATGATGAATTTTGATTGGCATATATATTGCTACTTTCTAATGTATCTGTGTGATATATATATATTTTCAAAATATGAAATATATGTGTCTTATTATACACTCCCTAAATAATTCACTGATGTTCATGTATGTGCTTTTATAATCAACTTTTCATAAGATTGTTTTTAGAAATATTCATCCACCTGAAATACATATTTGTTTCCTAGTACTGAAAACTCACTTCAGTGAATGGTGCAAACAAAGCCTTATATTTCTACAGTAACTGACCCAATTTAACATCAATGAAAGTAGATTTCTATGGGACATGATGTGTATTTTGATGTTCATTTTAATTCAACACTGGTACATTACTATTTCTTCAGTTTTTATACATCGTAGAATATACATTTCATCCACAAGTTCACAAATTGAAAGACATTTGTAACACATTCAATCACTTCCTGCTTCAGAACACATGTATTCCTCCTTGTTTTTGACTGGTTATTTCATGAGACTTCTTTCCAAACACATTATTTTCGATTTCCATAATCAATTTTGAAGCAAAACTCACACACATTTTATGATAAACTACAACCCTAATATTACCATTAGATATATAACTGGTTGGAATGAATGTATGTATGTCAATATAAGATTTCCTGTGTATCTTGGGATATCAATTTATTCCAATTTCTAAATTTGGAAACAGTTATATTATTTATTCACAGTATGGTCTATTCATGCATTCTCTCTATATTCATACACACATTGTACACCTATTTGTGCCCCCAATACTAATTTATATCTCTTCAAAATATTGCTCTCAAAAATGGTGCAACAAATACTCATGTCACCTGATCTACATATACATTTTATCACAGTAATATTCTGGCCACAAAATGCAAAGTCACACTTACGACTGTACCAAAGCCTAAATGGAATATGAGTATGGATTATGAAAATCACCCATGTCCAGGTTGCCTAATGCTCTCAAATGTCAATCCTATTGGTGACTACATATTTGTTTCTTCCTAAGATTATTTATTCAAACTCAAGCCTGTCGAAAATGTCTAATCCTATCAATCACTTTATCATTTGCTGATTTTCTAATGTCTCTATTGATATCTGCTTTCCTACATATTTTCCCCAGTTTATCATTGTGACTGACTCTTCACATGTGCTGACATTTACATTTTCTCTCTACCCAAAACCCTATTGCTAAAGAACTTTTTGTCCAAATCATATACTCACTCTTTTTCCTAATCCTACCAACTATCTTCCTAATCCTACCAACTATCCTTTTTTGACTGGATGTTCTCTTTGACATTCAATCATCCAAGGTACAAGGTCCTATGCCATTGTGTATACATTTATCTGAGACACATGTGCAGAACATAATTCAAACCTAAGTATCCCAATCAAGGATCCAAAGCCCTTCTGGGCTTCAAATCTTACCTAGATTTCTGTTTTCATAAATATATTTCCCCTCTATATATTCTAATAAATATTGCAGGTTCCCAATAACATTATTCATCCAGCAGAATGATTCCTAAGCCAAATCAAACATGTTATTAACCCTAACCATACTCTGTTCCCTCAATCTAACTTTACAGAAAAGCAGGGACAGAGTTGGTCTTACAATACAGGAATGTAAGAAATCTTCCACCTGCTGAGAAATGAAAAGGTCCATGCAGAAATGAACCCTGGGGAAGCTATAGGAAGCTATGAAGGACCTGAGAGAGCAAAAGTCATCTTCCACGACAAACAACCTGGTCAGGATGAAGGGGTGTGTCTGAAGCAGTCTCTTTTTTCTTAATGTAGAGAAGATGGACAATACCAGGCCTGTGTGGAGAGCTGTTCCCGGGTGCCTATGTTTGATATACCATTCAAACTTGTGAAAGTGTCACAGGAAGTAGGGGCAGCCTCCATCAATTGGGACACTTGGAAGCAACTATTAGGACAAAGTGGTTGCCAAGGCAGTGACCTCATTCAGTTCCTGAAGGAAGTGACCTACATCACTTTCTTGGTGATGGAACTCTCTGAACTAGGGATCCAGGAAGACAGGCACCCAGAGGCAATCCCAGTCCCAGTCCCAGTGGCCTCACATGTTTGGATTTACCAAGGACAGAATCAGTCTTTCTTGGTAACTACTGATGTGAGGATGGCCAAATGCCAGGAAGGTCTGAAGAGGGGCCTTTCCTGAGTAAGCAGGTAGTGTCTCACCACTGGCACGTTACAACTTCACAGTGTTGGCCAAGGAGTCCACATCTGACATAGGACAGTCCATTTTGGAGTAACATACTATGGCCCATCAGTCAGAGGACACTCCGGATAGTCATAGACCTACTTGGGGGAAGGAGGTGTCTTTTTGGGTGTGGGTGTGAGTTTGTGGTTTTGTCTCATGATCTGAGAATAGGTAGGAAAGTCGGTTTGTTAGGATTGGAGTGGACTGTTTCTAGTAAGTCTTTTGACAATGCGAGTGTTTCTATGTCTGTTTATCCCACTGTGTCCGTGGTTGTAGACATTAGAAAAGAGAATGCATCAATGGATGTGTCCTGAATAGAAGAAAGCTTCACAACATTCATCCTGCCCAATTTATGAATGGATTTTGTCTTGCCTAATGGATGGGCAACAACCACTGTCTTCCTAAATTCCTGTTTTCTTCTTGAATTCTGGCCACTCTCCAGAATAGGCTCATGGTTTTGTTTCCAAGACATGAACCACCTCCAAGCTCTGTGACATGGCTATGAACTGGATAGCTGAAGGGAATGGGATCATCTCAGAAAACTCAGATATCATTTTAGAAACCCTGCCTTGGGCCATTTGCTTACCTATTGTTCTGTTGCCCTGAATGTCAGAAAGGTGTTTGCCTCAGGCCACCGCTTTTTGAAGCCTGAAGAAAACGGTTTTCAATGGAAATTAATGGGCATCACCTGTAGATCTTTGCTTAATTGCTTTGGAAAGGGATGTGTCTGCATCAGACTCTTGGCCATGTTTGAGGTTGTTCAATAGATTTTCAGCACCTGATGCATCTAACGAACAATTACATGTGTGCTTCCAAAACCAAAATGGCCAAAAAAGCAGTCATTGTGGACGAAGTCTCTCGCCTTCCTCTGTAAGATTACTGATCTCCATCAAGTGAAAATAGGGATCCTTTTTGTCAAATGAGTTCTTCAAACCCTGCAGAGGATAGCCCATAGGTGCTTGGGTTTTCTCATGATTCCAATTCACATAAAGAATCTATACCCGAGAGTCAGTAGGCCTCAAATTGGAGAATCAGAGCAGTATTTACGGCAGGCTCATTTGATAACTCCTGGTTCTCAGAAAGGGTGTCCAGGCAACCCTGACTTTAGGCAAATGACGGGCAAGGGAGGTTATTTTGTACACTGTCTTGGGCTGAGCCCCTCATGGAAACCTCCAGCCACAGGTTATGATGAGTGTCTATATGGAAGAAGATGAGGGCCTTGTGGGAGTGCTTTGGTTTTAATTGTGGTCATTTGTTTGGTGGTTGGAAGTGATGACTGGGTCTATCTGGGCTTGAACTCTGGTGTGATTCCACTTATAGTCTGAGTTCTCGAACTGATCTCAGAGAAATATTGCCATAAACTGTGTTCAGATTTTAGGAGGCCACGCATGGGATTCTCCCTTGGAAACTGAGATGAAATACAAGGGTGGCTTTCCACAGAGCCTCGGAATATCAGCTAGAATATCACATGATTTTATTCTGAAAGATTTGGCAGCCATAGTTGACAGTCAGAACACCCATGGACGTCACATTAAAGACCTCAATGGGCCTGGCTTCATGTGACCTTTTGACCACTCTATGGGAAGACTTGCCTGTGAGATTTCTCCAGAGAATTCATTGAAAACAGCTTCCTCACCATTTAATATTTCCTGAATGAAGTGAAACCCACAGTGCCTCCAACTTCATCCATGAAAAATGGCTAGATAAATACAATGAAATCTTTGAAATTCCCTTAACCAGGTGGCACTGGAGAACCTTTAGCTTTCCTACAGGCAGCTTAATAGCCCAGAAAATTACACAAAAGGGGGTTTACAGATAACAGAACTCTGACAAACATCACACTAATGGCAGTCTACATTTTTTTTGCTGTCCTTACATCAGAGTTCATGAAGACCATTAGAGCCTCAGAGAGGGTTGTTGTCTGGCCAGAGAAGGCAAATATTTATGATGTGTCACTAAAGTTTCAGAGAGGGCTGCTATCTGGTCAGAGAGCCGGGCATGGGTGAGTTCAAGGCGTGGGCAGGCATTCCAAGCAGGTTTAGAATTTGAAGTAATTTATGGTAAAGCCAAAATTATCTTTTCATCGCTTTTTGGCAAGATGGCTCCCAATTTAAATTAAAGATCAGGTTGGGTCTATCATTCCCGCCTTTTCTTTGTGTCCCTTTCAAATCTTTGATAGATTACGGGAAGAGCACTGAGGAAATTTTAATCCCTCAGGTAAGAGTCTCCAAATTTTTAGAACTCACCCAAAACCGATCTCCCTGATTTTACCTGACTTAATTAATTACTTATATTGATAGTCTATTTATCTTTCTCTCCATTGTTATAAGAAGAGTGGTGTCACTCATTTTTTCTTCTTCTGACCTGAGACAGGGTGACGTGAGTGGGCATGGGATGAGGGACATGAGTTGCCTTTTAGAAGTCAGTTGAGGGGCATGAGTTGCCTTTTAGAAGTCAGTTCGGTTTGAAGTCTGATTGGGGAAGAACAGGTTGTAAAGTCATCTGGGGATGGGTTCTTCGATGAGAGAAACAAAAACCATGAGTACTGAATAAATGTTGCAGCACCTGGAACATGTCACTGTATAGAAGTTCCCTTACCAGTCTTTAATATCCCCAGTTATCAGGACTGTCAATTTAATATTTAACTTTTACTGTTACACTTGTCCCTCCCCATAAGATACAGTTTAATAATTTAATGTCATCTGATCTTGTAAAATCCTGTTACTAGTATGACCTCTGTGTCTCTTTGAGAAACATTTAATTCTGTTACTCAGGGCTGGATAATTGTACTAGCAAACACCAAGCCAACCTGTGTAGGTTAGGAATATCTGTAGGCCTTAAACTGAAAACTTCTCCCTGTGGCAGGTCTTCTTGATAGTCTCTTTTTATAAGTATCAGGCATTCCTGTCTGAGAATTCTTCTTTGTAGCCACCAGTCTTACTTATTTTGGGAGGCAAACATAAAGTGCATACCTTAACATTATATTATTATTATTATTATTATTATTATTATTATTATTATTATTATTATTATAATAATTTAAAATGACCAGGAATGGATGTATTTTGTTCTTAACTGTCTTTGCTAAGTGTTTAAGATGAAGCAGTCAAACTGACTTTTGTTTCCATCTATTGTTAACAGTCAGCTGACCTTTTATGGGAGTCAATTCTGGGGAAACTTGAGAGCAGATTCTCAGTTCTGCTAGTGCCATTTGCGCTAGGTGGGTCCAGATCTTGCTTGACCATTTGGCTTCCCTCGGAAGCATCAGGGATGTCTCCTTTCTTTGATGACTCTCCTCTTCATAACAAATACACTGATTGGCTTTCTGTTCTCCAGTGGTCTCATTAATCTCCCTGATCAGGAGGAGGTTATGTGGCTCAGAGTTTCAAAGCTCTTTAGAGAAGTCCCCTGTTCCCTGGATTCAGACTGACTCATAGGGCAAAAGCCAAATATTGGTTTTCTTGGCTCTTTTCATTTAACTTTAATTTTAAATCCTAATCTTAAACATCCAGCAAATAAATTTTAACAGCCTTATATTAAGAGTACTGGGCTTTAATGTCTATAACTATATAATTATCTTTTTATTAATTGTTATCTGTATTATTCTGTCTGTATTGTAAGTAATGACTTATTATATTGAATAAACCCATGTTGTGTTCTTAAAGCAACACGTTTGTAAAACAGTAACAGAGAATCTTTAGATCACTTATAAGAAAATTTCAAAATAAAATTAACAAAAGTATAAATACTTAGCTTGTGTAACAGCTACCCTGAATTTTTTGGCTGAGTTATACATTATATCCCCTGTTTGAGATCCTAGGAATATTGACCTTAAAAAAAACCAACTTTTTAACATAACTTTAAAGAAATATTATCTAACCTACTGGTTTCGTAGTCATTCTCACATGTAGTAAGATGGGACACAGAGCCTTATCTCAGCTAATGCAGGGCTCTTTATAAATCTTAAGTATTTTAGTTCTAAAGCTAATCCTTATTTTTAAATATCATTTGACAAAGTTTACATAAATTGTTTGAGGTCACATGAACATTAGCTAACACCATGATATCACATTTAAAACATGAATTAAAGAAAGGCTGAAAGTTTTTAACCTTTACATCGATTAGGCTCTCATTAACTAAAAAATACATTTAAATTGTTCCCCAATGTAAAAAGTAACATAAAAGTTTACATATCTTATTGATAACAGGTAAATAAATCCCCAATATATTTTTTACCATACAACTTCAGAGCACCAGCTTGATATAATGCTCTTTTAAAGTTTCTACCTTACAGACTTGCATACCTATAAGATATGAAAACATTGATAGCATCACAATTACATTGATGTTTCTACATTAACCAAGTTTAGCTTTTAAAGCAATGGCAGTACAGTGCTCTAAAATAACAGTTCTTATTTAATCAGTTGTTTAATTTTTATGGTTGCTTGCTCTGGAGAAAATAAAACTTAATAAATACAACGTTATGGGTAAACTTATGTTTTAAGAAATTTTTGTCTCATTAACACATGACTTATTTTTATATTCTTATACAGACTTTAATAAGAACTTATTCAGACCTTAGTAAATCAATCAGATATCTAAGAAAAGTACTCATGAATGAGCAATCCCATATCAAATTTACTTTACTTATTTATCAAAATACTAGAGAAATGTATTGACAGTGTAAACCATTTTTATGTTGAAGGAAAGGTCCTAGAACCAAGGCATATTAGACATTTTGTAGATATTAATATTTTATTAGATTTTTGAACACCTAAAAAAATTGTAAGCTTAAATTTAAAGACATTGATTTTTATCTGTTTATCCAATTTAAATTGAAACATTTAAATCACGTGAATTAAAGATCTTTGGATCTCCTATTTAAATTTGTTTTAATGAGCGCTTTTTTATGAGCGCTCCTTGTATATGTTAATTTGTGTATCATATATATGATATACGGACATATGTATATGTAGACATACAACACATAACAAAAGTGTGCACACATAATAATAGTAAAGGCCTTGTAGCTTTTCTCAGGTGAAATCTCCATTGCAATGTTTCAAAAAGTCTACAGTTGGTCAAAGATAGAACTGATCTGAAAAACATTAACCTAGGTCTGTATGCTCAAAATCATGAGCTCAAAAAAAAAAAGTATCTAAGGAAAAAAAAAAGAGTCCTAGAAAAAGTGACTGGCTAGTAATTAGTAAATACCATACAATTTACCTTTTTTTCCCTTAGGCCTCAAATCAGTCTCCTACTAAGCTTTCAGGCTTCTTTCATTTACATTTCAATATAAATCATGGCTGAGGTCTGGAAGGAGCAGGAAAAACTGCTATTCTGAGCAGACACCTCAGGCCTAAGGCATTTTAACCATAATTTTGAGGTTCGGATGTTGAAAATTATGATACAAATTTAAGATACAATTCACAAAATTTTATATCTTTACATCTTGTTTTGTCAACAGATACCATTCTATGATTTACTATCCTTGTCCAAATTAATGCAGTGGTACACACAGTGACATTTTCCGAGGCTATCCAATTCAAAATTGGTGAAAAAAAGACTGTATGATTGGGAATTTACTTGCCAACTTGGAAGTAGAGTTCTTCAGTTTTCCATACTAAGTATTTAAGTTCTCTGGCATGAATTATCTGAAATCATAAACTAAACAATTACCTAAACCCGACTTTTAACTGCAAGATTCTGCAATGCTTCAAAAACCCATTCAGATACCAGATTGTTAAAATAAAACATCATCATTTAGACACACATTCAGCTAAGATCATTCCCAAGAAACAATTTATAATATCAACACATTATTGCACATGTCTTAAAGGGCCAGATACAAAGACACAAGACAGACAGAAAGGAGGTTCAGACTATGGCTGTCAGAGAGAACCGTTTAAACCAGAGCAGATAAGAGAAAAATCTCCTACACCAGTGTGCACCATAGATATCCACAGGGGGGGGACCACATGTTTTAACAGAGGGGAAACCTGAAATGTAAAATAAAGTGTCTCCATGGTGACTTCACTGCATTTAGTGTCCCCTTTTTCTTTTTCTCTTTTTTAACAAGACAGAGGTGGCATAATTCTTACAGTGCGGGGAGGAAGGAGGTAATTCCCTGAATCAACAGGGCTTTGGCAGCTGCTGGGAGTCCCTCAGTCCCTCCTTTTACTTACAGGATTAGCTCCTCTTGTTCAGTTCCACACCAAGCATGCCTCATCTCCTAATATTTCAGTAGACAGCTCTCACAAAGTTCCGGGGTGGAGGGCGGGTAGCAAATTTGTAAATTAAAGTTCGATTCCTCAACTTGACACCAATTAATACCAATTTAATAATGAGGACTGAGTTTTGAGAAAAAGAAAAAGGGAGGTTTATTGCTTTGCGAACAAAGGAGAAACACAGGGGACTCTGCCAAAGGTTGTGACTCTCTTGATCTGGAGTGACAAGGGGTTTTAAAGGAGTTTCACTTGTTAACCTGGGAGATGCTCAGTTCTTAGGTCCCCAGCAAGCATTGCCCTCTGCAATGGGTGTGCTCCAGGCAGCCAGCTAGGAGCTTCTATCATCCTGCTTAACAAAGGCGAGTAAAGTTCATTGCAGTTCCCTAAAACACAGTCCAAAGGGGTGTCAGGCTTACTCTCTTTATTACCTATTTTTACGTCCAAAATCCTTAAGTTTTTACCACTGAAATCACACAACAAAATGAACAAAAACAAACAAACAATCAAAAAAATAGAACACAAAACAAAACACAAAAAACAGAAACCATGCGCCTAAACAGAAAAACAGTGGAACAGTGCAACATCTTGCTATAGCTCCAGGGTAGGAGTGCATGCGTGCCCGTCGGCCCCTCTCTACAGTTCCAGAGGAATTCCCTACAGAACAGAGGACAGAACGATTCTGGTTACTCTCCTGGAAAGGAGTATATGTGAGCCTCCCCAGGCCACATCTCTGTCATCAGAAGAGATCTCCCTTAACCGGATATCAGATGTTATAAAAGCCCCACTTACCTATGGAGGACTCCTCCACCAGGTGCTTGCTAATAGTTTTAGTGCAAAGGTTCACTGCAGTGCTCCCCGGACTAAAGGCTCTCTTCCTAATATAGAGAAGATGGACCAAATCAGGCCTGTGTGGAGAGCTGTTTCTTGGTGCCTATGGTTGATATACCATTCTAATTTGTGAAAGTGCCACAGAAAGTAGGGTAAGCCTCCTTCTCATGGTACGCTTGAAAGCAACTGTTTGGAAAAAGTGGTTGCCAAGGCAGTGACCTCATTCAGTTCCTGAAGGATGCAACCTCACCTCACTTCCTTGGTAATGGAACTCTCTGAACTTGGGATGCAGGAAGCCAGGCACACAGAGTCAGTCCCAGTCCCAGTCCTAGTGGTCTCACTTGCTTCAATTTAACAAGGACAGAGTCAGTCTTTCTTGGTACCTACTGATGTGAGGATGGCCAAATGCCAAGAGTACTCTGAAGAGGGGCCTTTCCTAAAAAAGCAGGTAGTGGCTCACAGCTGGCTCCTGACCACTTCACATAGTTGGATATGGAGACCAGATCTGAGACAGGATAGGCCATATCTGGGGAACATAGTATGGCCCAGCAGTCAGAGGACACTCCGGATAGTGAGAGACCTATTTGGGGGAAGGAGGTGCCTTTTTGGGTGTGGATGTGTGTTTGTGGTTTTGCCCCATGTTCTGAGAAGAGGTAGGAAAGTCGGTTTGTTTGGTTTGGAGTGAACTGTTTCTAGTAAGTTGTTTGACAAGGCGAGTGTTTCTATGTCTGTGTATCCCACTGTGTCCGTGGTTGTAGACATTAGAAAAAGAGAATGCATCAATGGATGTTTCCTGTCTAGTAGAAAGTTTCCCAGCATTCATCCTGCCCAATTTATGAATGCACTAGGGCTTGCCATATCGATGGGCAACACCTGCTATCTTCCTAAGTTCCTGTTTTCTTCCTGAAATCTAGCCACTCTCCAAAATAGGCTCATGATTTTGAGTCCATGATATGTACCACCTCCAAGCACTGTGACATGGACATGTACTGGATAGCTGAAGGGATTGGCAAGCATCTCAGAAAACTCAGATATCGATGTGACCAGGAAAGTCTCAGTGGAGAACCCCTGCAATGGGCCTTTTGATTGCCTATTTTTCTGTTGCCCTGAATGTCAGTAAGTTCTTTGCCTGAGGCCACGCCTTTGTGAATCCTGAAGAAAACAGTTTTCAAACGGAAATGAATGGGCACCACCTGTGGCTCTTTGCTTAATTGCTTTGTAAAGGGATGTGTCTGAATCAGCCTCTTGGTCCTGTGTGAGCCTGTGGCTTAGATTCTCAGCACCTGATGGATCTAAAGAACGATCCCATGTGTGGATCCAAAATCAAAATGGTCAAAAATCAGTCACTGTGGATGAAGTGCCTCACATTCTTCTGTAAGGTTCCTTACCTACATCAAGTGAGAATAGGGATCCTTTGAGTCAAATGAGTTCTTCAAAGCCCTGCAGATGCTAGCCCATAGGTTCTTGGGTTTTCTTATGAATCCAATTCAAATAAAGAATCTAAACCCCACAGTCAGTAGGCCTCAAATTGGAGAACAGAGCTGTATTAATGGCAGACATATTTGATAACTCCTGGTTCACAGGGAGGGTGTCCAGGCCACCCTGACTATTGGCAAATGAGGGGAAAGGGAGCTTATTTGGGACACTGTCTTGTGCTGCACCTCTCATGGAATCCTCTTGCCAGAAGTTATGGTGAGTGTCTATATGGAAGAAGATGAGTGCCATGTGGGAGTGTTTTGGTTTTAATTGTGGTCATTTGTGTGGCGGTTGGAAGAGATAATTGGGTCCACCTTGGCTTGAACTTCGGTGTGATTCCCCTTAGAGTCTGTGTTTTGGAATTGACCTCCGAGAAGGTATAAGGTCCTATGCCATTGTATATCCATATTTCTGGGACATCACTACAGAATGTAATTCAACGCTAAGTATACCAATCAAGGGCCCAATGAACTTCTGGGCTTCAAATCTTACCTAGATTTCTGTTTTCATACTTATATTGAAAGGTTAATAAAATAGGTACTTGTCACTTCTTGATTTTCTGTATGCTTAACAAAACACTGTTGAAATCTTGAGAACTGTTTGCTATTCTTGTTCCCAGAATCTGCTGTCCCCAACTGCCAAACTGCGGAATGTACTCGGTCAACCAGTTGCACGCAAACCGCCCACTCGCACTTACCCATCAATAAACTTTCCTTCCTGCCCTCTCCAAGGAAAATATATAAGCACTTCTTAAGCTGTTCTCAGGGCTCTCTGCTCTATTCAAGTGAGCTCTGAGCCCTTGCATGCCGGACTCCCAATAAAGCCTTTGCTGTTGCATGAGACAGTCTCTTGGTGGTCTCTTCCACCCACCCTCGCCCGATCTTTACATCTGGTGGCCCCAGTGAGATCCGGCAGCCGCAGATGAAAGACCCCCAATGGGCTCCTCTCGGGATAAATAAGGCCCCTCTTTCTGGTTTCAGGATTCAGGTTAGGGTTTCACAAAATGGCTATTGGTAAAGAGCGTGAGCTCTCTCCCATGGTGGCTGACACACATGTAACAGAGCCACAGGCCATGTCCCTGGGGGATGAACTCATGAAATCGAGGAACAATAGTCTCCTTTATTCAGTGATATTTTGTTTCGGATTCGGTATTGCCAGCCCATCATGTTTTGCCGGCTACTCAGTCATGGTCTCAGTATTGGACGTCCATTGCCTGTCTTTATTGTCTTGTCTTGTCTGTGTCTTGTGTCATTGCTTTTATTGTCTGTGTATATTTCATTATGGGACAGAGCACTTCAATGCCTCTGTTCATGACCCTTGATCACTAGACCAAAGTCTGCTTAAGGGCTCAGAATCTTTCTTTTTCAGTAAAACGCCGGATCTTGCAGATTCTGTGTCTCAGAATGACCCAACTTTGTAGTCAGATGGCCCCTAGAAGGATCTTTCTACTTCGCACTAATTTGAAAAGTTTGAGATATTGTCTTTTAGCCGGGGCCACGTAGACGTCCAGATCAACAGCCATATATCTTAACTTGTCAGGACCTCTGCAAATCTCCTCCTCCAAGGGTGAAGCCTTTCCTTGTCCCTGCACGGACTCCTACTCCTTCCCCCATGATTCTATCTCTTTAACTCTCTGCTCCTCCTCCTGCACCCTCTGTTCTCCCTGAGTCTCAAGACTCTACTGGACTCTCCTCCCCCTCCTTATCCTCTGCCTTCATCCCCCACCTGCCAACACCCTCTAAGTGATTCCCCTGCTGCTGACTCAGCCTCTCCACCATTCAAAGAAGCTAGGATGGCCCATCACCATCCAGATGACAGTCCCGTGGCACACAGAGCCCCTCCTTCCCTGGAGGAAGCTGGCCCGGCTAAAAGAACTCAGAGAACTCGCCAACGTTTTTACACCTGCCTACTTGGGATAACTGCCAACAACTCCTAGGGAGTTTCTTTATGACAGAGGAATAAGAGAAAAACCTCCAAGAAGCTAAAAAAAACAATATCCTCGGACCTGATTGGCGACCAACACAACTTCCCAACATAATCAAAGCCAGCTTACCCTTAAACCAACCCAACTGGAACCCCAACACCTTTGAAGATAAAGAGCATCTGTCCAATTATTGCCTGGCTCTAATAGCAGGTCTCCAAGGGGCTGCTATGTGACCAACTAATTTGGCCATGGTAAGAGAAATTATTCAAAGGCCTGATGAATCTCCCTCTTTGTTTCTAGAAAGAATTATGGAGGCATATAAAAGATATACTCCTTTCGATCCTCAGGCAGCGGATCAAAATTCATCTGTAACAATGGCCTTAATTGGGCAAGCTGCCATGGATATTTTAAAAATTTAAAAGAGAGATTTAGTCAGAGAAGCTGAGAAAGTATACTATAAGAGAGAAACAGGGAGAAAGAAAGGGAGCAAAGGAAGGATGAGAGAAGCAAAAGACAGACTAAGGGATTGACCAAGATCCTTGTCACAACAAGAAAGAGGCCAGAAATTAAGACGTAAGGTGACAGTAAGGGTTACCTGGGGCCATGCCAGAGGCCACCCCTGGCCTCAGATCAATGTGCCTACTGTAAAAAAAAAAGGACACTGGGCCAAAAAGTGCCCTATAAAGAGACAGCCACGCCAGCCAGCCATTGTGACTCTGGTGCATGACTAAGAAAGTTGGGGCTCAGATCACTTCCCCTAGCTCAGGGTAACTTTTGAAGTGTAGCGGACCCCAGTAAACTTTGAAATGAATACAGGAGCAGTATATGAAGCCCTTAAGGCCCCATTGGGCCCTCTATCAAATAAAAGGTCTGTAGTTCAAAGGGCTAATGGCAGTAAATATCGGGCTTAGACTACTAAGAGGACCATGGACCTAGGTAAAGGAAAAATCCATCACTCCTTCCTAGTAATCCAGGAATGCCTGGACCCATTGATGGGCAGAGATCTGCTCACCAAGCTCTTGGCCTAAATAACTTTTAAACCTGAAGGCTACCAAATGAAATTTCTAAATCCTTTAGTATAAACTCCTATAGTCACGGCTTTAACTAAATTAGTAGAAGATGAACATCCACTCTTCACACCCCCCAAGACTGATCAAACAGGCAAGCTACGCCAGAAATGGATAACAGATTACGCAGATGCCTGGGCAAAAACTGCTGGGTTAGGCCTGGCCGTGAAACAACCTCCAATAACAGTGGAGTTAAAAACCTCAGCCTCCCCAATTAATGTCAAATAATATCCTCTAAGCAAAAAAAGCTAAAGATGAGATAAGGCCCCATATTCAGAAATATCTGACCTTAGGCGTCCTAAGGCCCTGTCAATTGGCCATGAACACTCCCCTGCTACTAGAAAAAAAAGCCAGGAACCGGGACAATCGCCCTGTTAAATACCTAAGAGAGATCAACAACAGAGTGCAGGACATTCACCCCACGGTACCTAATCCGTACAATCTGCTTAGCACTCTGAACCCTGAGCGGAAATGGTATACTGTTCTGGACTTAAAAGATGCTTTCTTTTGCTTGCCTCTGCATAAAGATAGTCAGTTGCTGTTTGCTTTCGGGTGGGTAGACCCAGAAACCTGAACGTCTGGTCAACTAACTTGGACTAGACTCCCACTGGGGTTCAAAAACTCCCCCACTCTCTTTGATGAAGCCCTCCACAGAGATCTCAGCAATTTCAGAACTACGCACCCCAAAGTCACCCAGCTTCAATACGTGAATGACCTGCTACTGGCAGCCAACACCAAGGAAAACTGTGAGTCTGGGACCCAAGCACTATTATATGAGCTTGCTCAACTCGGGTATAGAGTTTCGGCCAAAAAGGCCCAAATTTGCTGGCATGAAGTAATCTTCCTGGGCTGTTTCCTTAGGGGCAGTAAACGATGGCTCACTGAGCCCAGAAAACAAACCATTGCCTAGATACCACCCCCATCTAACAGGAGACAACTCAGAGAGTTTCTTGGGACTGCTGGCTTTTGCAGGTTATGGATACCTGGGTTTGCGTTTTTAGCTGCTCCTTTATACCCGGTGTTAGAGGAAGATGCCCAATTCCAATGGACCCCTTATCACCAGGAAGTTTTTTATAATATCTATGGACACTGACACTGAACACCTCAACTTCACTGAGCTCAGGCTGCAATTACAGAAAGCCCTACACTACGTTAAAAATGTACACCAACTCACTCACCTTGGTTCAATGAAACTGCAGGCATTCCTGTAGGATTAAGATCAGAGTTTTCCACTAACCGACTCACAGCGAAAGAAAATAACTGAACGGGTAACAAAAGCCTTTTGAGTCTGTCAATTGGTTAATGCTTACCCTTCCGGTTTCCTAGAGGAAAGCACCTATGAGGAACCAGAAAATGACAATTTTGGGAAGTGGACAATAGTGAAATTAAGCCAGCAAGGTATGGACTTAAATACCTCCTAGTCTTTGTAGATACATTTTCAGGATGGACTGAAGCCTTCCACACATACACACACACACACAAAAAAAAAAAAAAAAAAAAACTGCACAAATGATTTTCAAGAAGATTCTGAAAGATATTTTTCCAAGATATGGTCTGCCTAAGGTAATAGGGTCTGATAATGGACTGGTGTTCATGGCCCAGGTAAGTCAGGTGTTAACTGGGACCCTGTGGATTAATTTTAAGTTACATTATGCTTATATACCCCAGAGCTCAGGACAGGTAGAAAAAATAAATAGAACCATTAAAGAGACCTTAACAAAATTAAGCTTAGAGCCCGGCATAAAAGATTGGATTATGCTCCTGCCTTATGCACTGTTTCATGCGAGAAATATTCCCTCTCTTTCTTTGTGTAACCTCACCCCCTAAGAAATTCTCTATGATTCCCATCATCCAGTAAGGGACCTAACCCCAACTCTAAGGCCTAACGATCACTTCCACACCCCCTTGCTTGACAGACTTAAAGTCATTGAAAGAACTCAGCGATACCTGTGGAAACAGCTGGCCACTGCCTACAACCAGGGGAGGAGGGGACTCTAAATCAATATCAAGTAAGAGACTTCGTCTACATAAGACAACATCAGGTGTCATCCCTGGAACCCCACTGGAAAGGAACATACCAGGTGCTACTTATAAAACCTAAAGCGGTAAAAGTAGACGGAATCACTTTTTGGATCCATGCCTCTCATCTCAAGCCTTCGCTGTGTCCAGACTCTTGTTGGAAACTGGAAAAGCCTGGTAACCATTTCAAATTGCGTATTCGCTATGTGGATAAGACTATAGACTCTCCCCTTGGCCACCAGTAGTTCTAACCCTCATCACCCCTTTCAGCAGCAATGGCTGATCACAAATCCTACTAGACAAGAAGTATGGTCTATCTCGCATACAGGCCCCATAGAGACCTGGTGGCCATCTCTCCACCCAGACATTTGTCAGGTCGGTATAGGTCTTTCCTATTGAGATATCCCTGATGAAGAGGATCCCACTAAAATTCCATTAAATCTCTTCTGTACCATAGATAATGGAAACAAACATTATGGATGCAGGGACACGCGAGACAGATTCAGGTTGGCTAGCCTAGATTACTATGTTTGCCTGGCGGACTATCAAAGCCACAAACAGCCACGGCTGTGTCGGGGAGAAGCCGACTTCTTGTGTAAGTCAAGGGAATGTGAGCATACAGGGGCTGCCTGGTGGAACCCAAACTCCTCATCAAATTCAGTACACAGCATTGGCCATATTACCAATTAGACAACCAAATACTATGGCCCCCAGAGGGTTCTCTAGATCCTCAAATTCTGAGTGACATTTTTAACTTCGGCAAGTGCTCAAAAGGGGGAAATTTCCCTATGTGGAATCCTTTTTCCTCTTTTGCTCACATCCTGTACTATGCTTCTCCAATAGTTCCTCACCCTCAGCCTTCTGCTCTAGACTCTCTGCTATCACTCCCATCTTAGCAACCTGATTTCTCCTCTCCAATTACTAAATCAAAAACCCAAACCTACGCTGGTTCTCAGAACATTGCCCCGTTGCTGAGGTAGCAGGTACCGAGGTACCCCTTCACCCACTCACTCCTCTCTTTTCCTGTCAGGGCCTGCACTAGGTCCCACCAAGTCCTCTAGCAAGCTAACCCAAAGCTCAAACCAGCTGAGAAGAGCCCTCAGACCCCTATCCACGATGTAATGAAAATGGCATTTAAAGTTGCTTTGTCATCACTGAAAAGAGGTTTCTAAGAATTTAAAGTCCCTCAAAGGCTTTTTGGAATATTTACTCCCATCTTCCCCTCTGCTCTACCTGTTCTAATGCTCAAGTTTTGTTCTAGGAAAATCCCAAACCCCTTTACCATTTTTCTTTTACATCTCTCTTTTCTCATTCTTAGATCCACGGAGCTGCTCTCAGCCTCGACTACCCCGTCTTCCCCCTCTGTACCAGGTCCACAGAAATGTCTTAAATGACCTTCTCCAGAAGTCTTCACCAAGGCTTACTTTAGGTCTTTCAGCAAAAGAGTCCCTCTGAAAGAGTTCAATGTACATAAACTTCCACTTTTCGTGTTGCCCTGTTCTACTTGGCCACTGGCTGGAAAAATCACCACCCCTAAGCTAGACACTGCCTTTCCAGTTTTTCACAAAATATGTGAACAAGGCCTCTGGCCTTGAGCTGGGGCTTCACCGAGATGCCTACATTTCTAAGATAAAAAAGTTAGCAACTGGTCTCCATGGTGACAGCTGGCAGGGAGAAAAAAAAGAGACAAAAAAGCTCTCCCCTTCCAAGGTGTCCTTGAAAAGTTAACTTGCCCAGAACAGAGGAAAAAAAAAACAGAAACAAAAACTAATTTTTGTGAATTTCTGCAGACTGTGAACTTCTGAGCCCCTTCCCTTACATGTTGGGTACAAATTCTAAAACTACCAAAACTTGGGGTTCAGGGGATTAATTGATTACAACAGAAGCAATGCCCTCTAAATCCGGATGCAACCAAATAAGAATGTTTTCCTCACTTTGGTGCTATCTTAGGTGCATTTTCTTGTCCATTCCTAAAACAGTATAATTCTATACACTTTAACATTATTTATGTTTACATAAAATGGTCAATAGATGTGATTAATTATGTAATGATGCAGATGTTTTTCAGAGTGCTCTATCATGACGTAGGTTCATTTAAAGTTCAAATAGGGGGGCATACAACCCGGTTCCACCGGGAACCTGTATCCCTCACTTTGGCCATCCTATGAGGAATAATAATTGCTGAAGGGGTGGGCATAGGAACAACTGCCCTAGTCCATGAGACACAACAAAGACACAATTAGAAGCAGAAATAGACCAAAGCTTAAAGACATTAAAAACCGACATCACAGCTTTACAGGAATTTTAACCTCTCTCTCTCTGAAGTTGTTTTACAGAGCAGGCGAGTGTTGGACCTCCTCTTCATGAGAGAAAGTTGCCTTTTTGCTTGCATTGAGGGAAGAATGTTGTTTTTATGCCGACAATACTGGAGTTGTAAAAGAATCTATGAGTAAATTAAGAAAACGACTTGAAGAGCGTCAAAGAGAGACAGAGGCCCCAGAAGGGAGGTTTGATTCTTTGTTCACATAGTCAACCTGGTTAACTATGCTTTTATCTGCCATGGCCGGTCCATTTATAATCCTCATATTATTGCTAACGGTAGGACCCTGTTTGCTCAACCGTGTAGTTTCCTTTCTAAACCAAATCGAACATGTTATTAAACCTAACCATACACTGTTCTCTCAATCTAATTTTACAGAAAAGTGGGGACAGAGTTGGTCTTAAAATACAGGAATATAGAGGATCTTCCACCTGCTGAGAAACTCAAAGGTCCATGCAGAAATGATCCCTGGAGAAGATGTAGACAACTATGAAGGACCTGAGACAGCAAAAGTCTTCCATGGCAAACAACCTGCTCAGGATGAAGGGATGTGTCTGAATCAGCCACTCTCTTCTTAATGTATAGAAGATGGACCAAAGCAGGCATTTGTTGAGCTGCTCCTGCATGCCTATGGTTGACATACCACTGTAACTTGTGAAAGTGTCACAGTAAGTAGGGGCAGCCTCCTTCTCATGGGAACCTTGGAAGCAACTGTTAGGACAAAGTTGTTGCCAAGGCAGTGACCTCATTCTGTTCCTAAAGGAAGTGACCTCACCTAACTTCCTTGGTGATGGAACTCTCTGAACTTGGAATCCAGGAAGCCAGGCACAAAGAGCCAGTCCCAGTCCAAGCCCCAGTGGTCAAACTTATTTTGATTTACCAAGGACAGACTCAGTCTTTCTTGGAACCTACTGATGTGAGGATGGCCAAATGCAAGGAAAGCTATGAATAGGGGCATTTCCTGAGAAAGCAGGCAGTGGCTCACCGCTGGCCCCTGACAACTTCACAGAGTTGGCCAAGGAGACCAGATTTGAGACAGAACAGGCCATTTCCAGAGAACATAGTATGGCCCACCAGTCAGAGGACACTCCGGATAGTCACAGACCTACATGGGGGAAGGAGGTGCCTTTGTGGTGTGGGTGTGGGTTTGTGGTTTTGTCTCATGTTCTGAGAATAGGTATGAAAGGTGGTTTGTTTTGTTTGGAGTGAACTGTTTCTACTAAGTCGTTTGACAAGGTGAGTGTTTCTATGTCTGTGTATCCCACTATGTCCGTGGTTGTAGACATTAGAAAGGAGAATGCATCAATGAATATGTCCTATCTAGTAGAAAGCTTCCCAGCATTCATCCTGCCCTATTTATGAATGGACTGCAGCTTGCCTTATTGATGTGCAACACCTGCTATCTACCTAAGTTCCTGTTTTCTTCCTGAATTCTCGCCACTCTCCAGAATAGGCTCATGGTTTTGTGTTTAAGATATGTACAACCTTGAAGCTCTGTGACATGACCATGTACTGAATAGCTGAAGGGAATGGCGAGCATCTAAGAAAACTCAGATATCAGTGTGACCAGGAAAGTCTCAGTGAAGAAACCCTGCTTGGGGCCTTTTGTTTACCAATTCTTCTGTTGCCCTGAATGTCAGGAAGGTCTTTTCCTCAGTCCACCACTTTGTGAAGCCTGAAGAAAACAGTTTCCAAATGGAAATGAATGGGCATTACCTGTGGCTCTTTGCTTAATTGCTTTGGAATGGATGTGTCTGAATCAGCCTATTTGCCTTGTGTGAGGGTGTGGCTTAGATTCTCAGCTCCTGATGGATCTAAAGAAAGATCCCAGGTGTACATCCAAAACCAAAATGGCCAAAAAAGCAGTCCTTGTGGATGAAGTCTCTCGCCTCTTCTGTAACTTTCCTGACCTCCATCAAGTCAGAATAGGGATCCTTTGGTTCAAATGAGTTCTTCAAAGCCCTGCAGAGGCTAGCCCATAGTTGCTTGGGTTTTCTCAAGACTCCAATTCACATAAGGAATCCAAACCCCACAGTCAGTTGGCCTCAAATTGAAGAAGCGAAGCAGTATTAATGGGAGGCCTATTTGATCTCTCCTGGTTCACAAGAAGGGTGTCCAGGCCACCCTGACTTTAGGCAAATTAGGTGCAAGAGAGCTTATTTTGGACACGGTCTTGGGCTGTGCCCCTCATGGAAAACTTTTGCCAGAGGTCATTATGAGTGTCTATATGGAAAAAGATGAGCGCCACGTTGGAGTGTTTTGTTTTAAATTGTGGTCATTTGGGTGGCGGTTGGAAGAGATGACTTGGTCCACATGTTCTTGAACTCTGGTGTGATTCCCTTAGAATCTGAGTTCTCAAACTGACCTCAGAGAAGTATTGCCATGAATAGCGTTGAGATTTAAGGAAGCCAGGCATGAGTGTCGCCCTTGGAAACTAAGTTCTAGGCCCAGGATGGCTTTCCACAGAGCACTAGGCCTCTCAGCCAGGATACCACATGATTTTATTCTGAAAGATTTGGCACCCAGAGTTGAGAGTCAAAACTCATATGGACCTCACATTGTAGACCTCAATGGGAATAATATCATGTGATCTTTTGGCCACTCTTTGGGAAGCCTTACCTGTGAGTGTTCTCCAGAGCTTTCATTGAAATTAGCTTCCTAAAAATTTAATGGCTCCTGAAAGAATTGAAACTCACAGTGCCTCCAACTTCATCCTTGAAAAATGGCTAGAAAAATACCATAAAATTTTTGAAATTCCCATCACCAGGTGGCACTGGAGAACATTTGGATGTCCTGTTACTGATCATGAATATACCAGACAGTGCCTTGATTGACTGGGTTTCATGTAAATGGTGTAGAACAGAGATGCCAGTAAGTTGGACTCTGTTGAGTAGTTGGCCTAGAGCAGTGGTGGGCAGGTATGTGATAAAACATCTGTGGTGGGGCCATGTGGATCTTCCATTGGCATCCAAATGGCTTGTGACTGACATGGTGCAGCCAGCAGAACCTTCCATGTAAAGGCAACTTGTTATATGGAGAGTTTTCAGGACATTGTTCAGAATCAGGTTGCTATGGTCAAGGGGGCAGGCTATGTGGGATAGAATCCTGGTTCTTGTATCCTCCTGCAGAACCTGACCCACCACACATGACAGAACTCCCTCTTGCACTGTGACCCAATTGAACTCCTTTTATTTCGTGAAGCAAATACCAAACTCCCAGTGCAGCAGGAAGAAACACCATGAAAATGGAGGATGACCATATGGCTTCACAGTGCACATGGGGAGACCTTTAGCCCCCAGTGGCCACAGTTTACCTAAAAAGAGAATTTAGCACTGCTGCCTCATGTTCATTGGGAAATAAGAAAGCATGTCCTCCAGGTCTCATAGATGCAGACCAAGCTTTTATGGTCTCACTAGAAAGGAAGCTAAAACTCCTGACAACAACATATTTTTCAAGTGCCCAATCTCACAGGCAGTTTCTCAAGAAGTCTCTATGCCAGCAGACCTCCATGTTTGTGGAGTGTTTACCCTTTCCCTTACCTTTGGAAACTCCTCTGCCACTTCCAAGGTTGTGGGCTCCTGAGCATATTCCATTCCAGATATTTGTTCACAGGTTTTCTAAATCTTCTCCTCTAATTGTGTCTTACTTGGGGCGAAGGTATTGTCAAGGCATTGTTCTGAATGAGAGTGGGAAGATTTTTGTGTAGCACATATTTACATACACATTGGATTCATTTTTCAATTTTCCATTCGAAATACTGAATCCTTGACACTAACCCATACCCTACTAGATTCTGACAACTAATTCTAATATAATGGAGAAAAATAACCCAAACAGAATAGAAATACTAGCACTTCAGAGGAGGCATGGTGTATAGTTGGTCTTCCTATTTGCATGATATAGGGTTGGAGTTGTAAATCTTGTCAATTTTTTGTTGAAAGAGTTCTGCATGTGTTTTTAAAGTTAACACATATGTGAATTCCTGTCTCCCTTTTTCTGTAGCCAATTCAGCACATGTATTTTTATATGAACATATAGAATCCTACCTGGTATCACACCTGTATTTTTGAGAGGTGGCTAACTTGGCAGATACAAAGTGTGAGAAGAAATCACACCTCCTAAACGCTTTTGGAACTGATAATTCAAATTATGAGTGAGCTTCTTAGTTAAAAAACATTATACATAAATCCATGTTCAGTAAAATTAATATTTTTTGATCTGTGGATGATATATATTTCACGATGAATTTTAATTGGCATATATATTGCTACTTTTTAATGTTTCTGTGTGTATTTTGTATATATATATATATATATATATATATATATATATATATATATATAAACACTCTAGATTTGTCAAAATATGAAATATATGTATCTTATATACACTCCCTAAATTCATTCATGTTCATGTATGTGGTTTTATATTCAACTTTTCATAAGATTATTTTCAGAAATATTCATCCATCTGAAATACATATTTGTTTTATAGTATTGAAAACTCACTTCAGTAAATGGTGCAAACAAATCCTTATATTTTTACAGTAACTGACCCACTTTAACATCAATGCAAGTAGATTCCTATGGGACATGATGTGTATTTTGGCGTTCATTTTTATACAACACTGGTACATTACTATTTCTTCAGTTTTTGTACATCATAGAATATACATTTCAGCCACAACTTCATAAATTTAAAGAAATTTGTAACACATTCTATCACTTCCTGCTTCAGAACATATGTATTCCTCTTTGTTTTTGACTGGTCATTTCATGAGACTTCTTTCCACACACATTACTGTCGATTTCCATTTTCAATTTTGAAGCAAAATTCACACACTCTTTATGATGAACCACAACCGTAATATTACCATTGGATGTATAAATGGTTGGAATGAATGTATGTATATCAATATATGATTCCCTGTGTATTTTCAGATATCAATTTATTCCAATTTCTAAAGTTTGAACCAGTTGTATTATTTATTCGCAGTATGGACTATTCATGCATTATGTCTATATTCATACACACATGGTACTCCTCTATGTACCCCCAATACTAATTTACACCTCTTCAAAATATTGCTCCAAGAAATGGTGGTAGAAATACTCATGTCACCTGATCTACATATACATTTTATCACAGTAATATTCTGGCCACAAAATGCAAAGTCACACTTACGATTGTACCAAAGCCTAAATGGAATGTGAGTATGGATTATGAAAATCACCCATGTCCAGGTTGCCTAATGCTCTCAAATGTCAATCCTATTGGTGACTACATATTTGTTTCTTCCTAAGATTATATATTCAATCTCAAGCCTGTTGAAAATGTCTATTGGTATCACTCATTTTATACTTTGCCTGATTTCCTTATGTCTCTATTGATATCTGCTTTCCTACATATTTTCCCCAGTTCATCATTGTGACTGACTCTTCACATGTGCTGACATTTACATTTTCTCTCTACCCAAAACCCTATTGCTAAAGAACTTTTTGTCCAAATCCTATACTCACACTTTTTTCTAATCTTACCAACTCTCTTCGTAATCTTACCAACTCTCCCTTTTTGAATGAATGTTCTCCTCAACATTCAATCATCTAAGGTACAAGATCCTATGCCATTGTGTATAGATTTATCTGAGACATCTGCACAGAACATAATTCGAAGCTAACTATCCCAATCAAGGACCCAATGACCTTCTGGGCTTTAAATCTTACTGAGATTTCTGTTTTCATACATATATTTCACCTCTATAATCTTATAAATATCGCAGGTTTCCAATACCATTATTCATCCAGCAGAATGATCCTAACCCAAATCAAACATGTTATTAACCCTAAACATACATGATTCCCTCAATCTACCTTTATAGAAGAGCAGGGACAGAGTTGGTCTTACAATACAGGAATGTAGGAGATCTTCAACCTGCAGAGAACCTCAAAGGTCCATGCAGAAATTATCCCTGGAGAAGATATAGGCAGCTATGAAGGACCTGAGAGAGCAAAAGTCATCTTCCATGACAAACAACCAGGTAAGGATGAAGGGATGTGTCTGAAGCAGTCTCTCTCTTCTTAATGTAGAGAAGATGGACCAAACCAGGCCTGTGTGGAGAGCTGTTCCCGGGTGCCTATGGTTGATATTCCATTTTAACTTGTGAAAGTGTCAAAGGAAGTAGGGGCAGCCTCCATCTCATGGACCCTTCGAAGCAACTGTTAGGACAAAGTGGTTGCCAAGGCAATGACCTCATTCAGTTCTAGAGGAAGTGACCTACGTCACTTTCTTGTTGATGTAACACTCTGAACTTTGGATCCAGGAAGCCAGGCACCCTGAGGCAGGCCCAGTCCCAGTTGTAGTGGTCTCACATGTTTGGATTAACCAAGGACAGAGTCAGTCTTTCTTGGCAACTACTGAATTGAAGATGGACAAATGCCAGGAAAGCTCTGAAGAGGGGCTTTTTTTTTGATAAAGCAGGCAGTGGCTCACCGCTGGCTCCTGACAACTTCACAGTTTTGGCCAAGGAGACCAGATCTGACATACGACAGCCCATTTCAGGGGAACATAGTATGGTCCACCAGTCAGAGGATGCTCCGGATAGTCACAGACCTACTTGGGGAAAGAAGGTGCCTTTTTTGGGTGTGTTTGTGTGTTAGTGATTTTGTCTCATCTTCTAAGAATATGTAGGAAAGTCGGTTTGTTTAATTTGGAGTGGCCTGTTTCTAGTAAGTGCTTTGAGAAGGTGAGTGATTCTGTGTATCCCACTGTGTCCGTGGTTGTAGACAATAGAAAAGAGAATGCATCAAAGGATGTGTCCTGTCTAGTAGAAATCTTCACAGCATTCATCTTGTCCAATTTATGAATGGACTGCAGCTTACCTTATAGATGGGCAACACCTACTACCTTTCTACATTCCTGATTTCTTCCTGAATTCTGGCCACTCTCCCATAGGCTCATGGTTTTGTGTTCAAGATATGTATCTCCTCCACAATCTGGGACATGGCCATGTACTGGATAGCTGAAGGGAATGGTGAGTATCACAGAAAACTCAGATATCAGTGTGACCAGGAAAGTCTCAGTGGAGAAACTCCTCTTTGGGAATTTGCTTTTCTATTGTTCTGTTGCCCTGAATGTAAGGAAGGTCTTTGCCTAAGGCCACACCTTTCCAAAGCCTGAAAATATCAGTTTTCAAATGGAAATAAATGGGCATCACCTGTGGATCTTTGCTTAATTGCTTTGCAAAGGGATATGTCTGAATCCACCTCTTAGTGCAGTGTGAGTCCATGGCTCAGATTCTCAGCCCTGATGGATCTAAAGAAAGATCCCATGTGTGCATCCAATTCCAAAATGGCCAAAAGAGCAATCATTGTGGATGAAGTCTCTTGCTTTCCTCTGTAAGGTTCCTGATCTCCATCAAGTGAGAAGAGGGATCCTTTGGGTCAACTGAGTCCTTCAAGCCCTGCAGAGGCTAGCCCATAGGTGCTTGGGTTTTCTCATGACTCCAAATCACATAAAGAAACTATACCTGACAGTCACTATGCCTCAAATTGGAGAAGCGGAACAGTATTAATGGCAGGCATCTTTGATCAGCCCTGGTTCACAGGAAAGGTGTCCAGAAACACTGACTTTAGACAAATGAAGGGCAAGGGAGTTTATTTTGACATTCTCTTGTGCTGTGTGCCTCATGGAAACTTCCAGCCAAGGTTATGATCAGTGTCTATATGGAAGAAGATGAGGGGCATGTGTGAGTGTTTTGGTTTTAATTCTGGTCATTTGTGTGGCGGTTGGAAGAGATGACTGGGTCACCAGGGATTGAACCCTGGTGTGTTTCCCCTTAGAGACTGAGTTCTGAAACTGACCTCAGAGAAGTATTGCCATTAATTGTGTTGGGATTTTAGGAGGCCACGCATGAGAGTCGCCCTTGGAACCTGAGATCTAGGACCAGGGTGGCTTTCCACAAAGAACTGGGAATCTCAGCCTGGATATCACATGATTTTATTCTGAAAGACTTGGCAGCCATAGTTGAGAGTCAAAACACATAGGACCTCACATTGTAGACCTCAATGGTCCTGGCTTCAAGTGACCTTTTGTCCACTCTTTGGAAAGCCTTGCCTGTGAGAGTTCTCCAGAATTTTCTTTGAATTGAGCTTTCTCAACATTTAATGGTTCCTGAATAATTTAAATTCACAGTGCATCCAATGTCATCCTTGAAAAATGGCTAGATAAATACCATGAAATTTTTGAAATTCCCATGACCAGGTGGCACTCCAGAAACATTCGATGTCCTATTGCTTATCATGAGTGTACCAGACAGTTCCTTGATTGACAGGGTTTTCTGAAAATTGTTTAGAACAGAGATGCCAGTAATTTGCAGCCTGCTGAGTAGTGGGCGTAGAGCAGTGGTGGGCAGGTGTGTGATAAAATATCATGGTGGGTCCATGTGGATCTGCCATTGGCTTCCAAATGGCTTGTGACTGACATAGTGCAGACTTCAGACCCTTATATGTAAAGGCATCTTGTTCTATGGCGAGGTTTCAGGGCAATGTTCAGAATCAGGTTGCTATGGACAAGGGAGCAATCTTTGAGAGATAGAAGCCTGGTTTGTGCATTTTCTTGCAGACCATAACCCACCACACGTGACAGAACTCTCTCCAGCACTGTTTCCCAGTTGAACTCCTTGTATTTCGTGAAGCATGTACCAAACTCCAAGTGCAGCAGCAAGAAACACCACGAAAAGTGGAGGATGACCAAATTGTTTCACAGTCCACACGGGGAGAAAATAAACCCCCAGGGGCTACAGTTTATCTACAAAGAGAGAATTCAGCAGTGCTGCCTTGTGTTCATTGGAAAATAAGAAACTTTGTCCTCCAGGTCACATAGATGCAGACCCAGCTTTGAGGGTATCACTACAAAGGAAGCTTAACTCCTGACAAAAACCTATATATCATTGCCCAACCTCAGTGGCAGTTTCTCTAAAAGTTTTAGGCATGCAGAGCTCCATGTTTGTGGAGTGTGTACCCTGTTCTTACTTTTGGAAACTCCTATACCACCTCCAAGTTTGTGCACTCCTGAGCATTTTCCATTCCAGAAATGTAATCACAGATTTTGCAACTTTTCTTCTCTAATTGTGTCTTACTTGGGGCAAAGATAATTTCAAGGCATTGTTCTGGATGAGAGTCAGAAGATTTGTTTTAGCACATATTTGCATACACATTGGATTAATTTTCCTATTTTTCCATTCGAAATTCTGAATCCCTGACACTAACCCATATTCTAATAGACTCTGACTACTAATTCTAATATGATGGAGAAAAATAACCCAAACAGTACGTAAATACATGCAGTTCAGGGTTGGATTTGCCTTTTGCATGATAAAGGGTAGGTATTATGAATCTAGTCAATTTTTAATTGAAATAGTTCTCCATGTGTTTTGAAAGTTAACAAATATGTGAATTACTGTCTCCCATTTTCTGGAGCCTATTCAGCACATGTATTTTTATATGCACAAATAGAATCCTACACGGTATCACACGTACATTCTTTTGAGTTACATGACTTGGCAGATACAAATTGTGAGAAGTGATCACTCGTCCTAAACGCTGTTAGAACTGAAAATTCAACCTATGGGTGAGCTTCCCAGTGGAACAACATTATACATAAACCCATGTTCAGTAAAATGAATGTTTTTGCATCTTTATGATATATATTTCATGATGAATTTCGATTGGCATATATATTGCTATTTTTTAATTTCTGTGTTTGTGTGTGTGTGTGTGTATATACTCTCCAGATTTTTAAAAATATGAAAATTATGTGTCTTATATACACTCCCTAAATTCATTCATGTTCATGTATGTGGATTAATAATCAACTTTTCACAAGATTATTCTTAGAAATACTCAAACACCTGAAATACATATTTGTTTCCTAGTACTGAGAACTAACTTCAGTGAAAGGTGCATACAAATTCTAATATGTCTACATTAACTGACCCAGTTGAACATCAATGCATGTTGGTTCCTATGGGACACGATGTGTATTTTGACGTTAATTTTTATTCCACACTGGTACATTACTATTTCTTCAGTTTATGCACATCTTAGCATATATATTTCATTCACTAGTTAGCAAATTTATAGGCATTTGTTTCACTTTCAGTCACTTCCTGCTCCAGAACACATGTATTTCTCTATGTTTCTTGACTGGTCTATTCATGAGACTTTTTTTCCAAATATATTGTTTTCGATTTCCATAATCAATTTTGAAGAAAAACTCACACACCCTTCATGATTAACCGTAACCATAAGATAATCATTAGATATATAACTGGTTGGAATTAATGATTGTATATCAATATAACATTTCTTATATATTTTCAGATATCCATTCAATCCATTATTTAAAGTGGATCTAGTTGTATTATTTATTCACAGTATTGTCTATTCATGCATTATGTCTATATTAATAGAAACAGGGTACACCTATTTGTACCCCCATACGAATTTATAAATCTTCAAAATATTGCTCTCAGAAATGGTGGAAGAAATACTCATGTCACCTGATCTACATACACATTTTATCACAGAAATATTCCGGACACAAAAAGCAAAGGTCACACTTACAATTGTACCAAAGCCTAAATGGAAAGATAGCATCCATTACTAAAATCATCCATGTCCAGGTTGCCTAATGCTCTCAAATATCAATCCTATTGGTGACTACATATTTGTTTCTTCCTAAGATTATATATTCAACTTCAAACCTGTTGAAAATGTCTAACCCTATCACACACTTTATACTTTGCTTGATTTCCTAATGTCTCTATTGATATCTGCTTTCCTACATGTTTTCCCCAGTTCATCATTGTGACTGACTCTTCACATGTGCTGACATTTACATACACTCTCTACCCGAAACCCTATTGCTGAAGAACTTTTGGTCCAAATCCTATGCTCACTCTTCTTTCTAAATCTACCAACTACCTTCCTAATCCTACCGACTATCGGTTTTTGACTGGATACTCTCTTCAACATTCAATCATCCAAGGTACAAGGTCCGATGCCAGTGTATATTGATTTATCTGAGACATCTGTGCAGCACATAACTCAAAGTTAAGTATCCCACTCAAGTCCCCAATGCCCTTCTGGGCTTCAAATCTTACCTAGATTTCTGCTTTCATACTTATATTTCACATGTATACTCTTGTAAATATCGCAGGTTGCCAATACCATTATTCATCCCCCAGAATGATTCGTAACCCAAATCGAACATGTTATTAACCCTAACCATACACTGTTCCCTCAATATAACTAACTTAAGAGCAGCGACAGAGTGGGTCTTACAATATAGAAATGTAGAAGATCTTCCACCTGCTTAGAACCTCAAAGATCCATGAAGAAATGATCCTTGGAGAAGATGTAGGCAACTATGTAGGACCTGAGAGAGCAATAGTCATCTTCCATGCAAACAACCTGGTCAGGATGAATTGATGTGTCTGAATCAGCCTCTCTCTTCTTAATGTAGAGAAGATGGACCAAACCAGGCCTCTGTGGAGAGCTGTTCCAGGGTGCCTATGGTTGATATACCATTATAACTTCTGAATGTGTCACAAGATGTTGGGGCAGCCTCTATCTCATGGGAAACTTGGAAGCAACTGTTAGGACAAAGTGGTTACCAAGGCAGTGACCATATTCAGTTCCTGAAAGAAGTGACCTCACTTCACTTCCTTGGTGATGGAATTCTCTGAACTTGGGATCCAGGAAGCCAGGCACCCAGAGCCAGTCCCACTCCAGACCCAGTGGGCTAACTTGTTTGCTTTTCCCAAAGACATAGTCAGTCTTTCTTGGTACCTGCTGATGTGAGGATGGCCAAATGCCAGCAGAGCTCTGAAGAGGGGCCTTTCCTGAGAAAGCAGGCAGTGGCTCACTGCTGGCTCCTTACAACTTCACGGAGTTGGACATTGAGACCAGATGTGAAACAGGAAAAGCCATTTTGGGGGAACATAATATGGCCCACCAGTCAGAAGACACTCCGGATAGTCACAGACCTATTTGGGGGAAGGAAGTGCCTTTGCCGTTGTAGGTGTGAGTTTGTGGTTTTTTCTCATGTTCTGAGAATAGGTAGGAAAGGTGGTTTGTTTGGTTTGGAGTGGACTGTTTCTAGTAAGTCGTTTGACATTGTGAGTGTTTCTATGTCTGTGTATCCCACTGTATCCATGGTTGTAGACATTAGAAAAGAGAATGCACCAATGGATGTGTTGTCTCTAGTTGAAAGCTTCCGCAATTCATACTGCGCAATTGATGAATGCACTGCAGCTTGCCTTATGGATGGGCAACATCTACTATCTTCTAAAGTTCCTGTTTTCTACGTGAATTCTGGCCACTCTCCAGAATAGACTCATGGTTTTGTTTCCCAGATATGTAACACCACAAGGCTCTGTGACATGGCCATGTTCTGGATAGCTGAAGGGAATGAGAGCATCTCAGAAAACTCAGATATCAGTGTGTGCAGTAAAGTCTCAGTGGAGAAACCCTTCTTTGGGCCATTTGCTTAATTCTATTTCTATTACCCTAAATGTCAGAAAGGTCTTTGCCTCAGGCCACTCCTTTTTGTAGCCTGAAAAACACTGTTTTCATATGGAAATGAATGGACCCCACCTGTGGCTCTTTGCTTAATTTCTTTGGGATGGGATGTGTCTGAATCAGCCTCTTGTCCTTGTATGAGGTTGTGGCTTAGATTCTCAGCACCTGATGGATCTAAAGAAAGATCCCATGTTCTTCCAAAACTAAAGTGTCCAAAAGAGCAGTCATTGTGGATGAATATTTTTGCCTTCTTGTTTTAGGTTCCTGAACTCCATCAAGTGAGAATAGGGATCCTTTGGGTCAAATGAGTTCTTGAAATCCCTGCAGAGGCTAGCCCATATGTGCTTGGATTTTCTCATGAGTCCAAATCACATAAAGAATCTATACCCTACAGCCAGTAGGCCGAAATTGGAGAAGTGGAACACTTTAACAGCAGGAATATTTGATCACTCCTGGTTCACAGGAAGAGTGTCCAGGCCACCATGATTTTAGGCAAATAAGGGGCAAGTGAGCTTATTTTGGACACTACCTTGGGCTCATAGAAACCTCCAGCTAGAGGTTATGATGAGTGTCTACATGGAAGAAGATGATGGCCCTGTGGGAGTGTTTTGATTTTAATTGTGGTAATTTTTGTGGCGGTTGGAAGGGATGACTGGGTCCACCTGGGCTTGAACTCTGGTGTGATTCCCCTTAGAGACTGCATTCTGGAATTGACCTCAGAGAAGTATTGCCATGAATTGTGTTGGGATTTTAGGAGGACACACATAAGACTCACTCTTGGAAACTGAGATCTATGCCCAGGGTGGCTTTCCACAGAGGCCTGGGAATCTCAGCCAGGATATCACATGATTTTATTCTGAAAGACTTGGCAGCCATAGATGAGAGTCAAAACATACATGGACCTCACATTGTAGACGTCAATTGGCCTGGCTTTATGTGACCATTTGGTAACTCTTTGAGAAGCCTTGACTTTGAGAGTTCTCCAGAGCTTTCATTGAAATGAACTTTCTCAACATTTAATGGTTCCTGAATTAATTGAGACCCACAGTGCCTCTAACTTCATTTTTGAAAAATTGCTAAATAAATACCATGAAATTTTTTAAATTCCCATGACCAGGTGGAACTGCAGAAAATTTGATGTCCTGTTGCTTATCATGTGTATACCAGACAGTGCCTTGTTTGACTGGGTTTCATGAAAATGATGTAGAACACGAGATGCCAGTAATTTGGAGCCTGCTGAGTAGTGGGCCTAGAGCAGTGGTGGGAAGGTGTGTGAAAAAACATCATGGAGGGGCTATGTGGATCTGCCATTGGCTTCCAAATGGCTTGTGACTGATATAGTGCAGACATGAGACCCTTATATGTAAAGGCATCCTGTTATATGGAGAGTTTTAAGGGCAATGTTCAGAATAAGTTTACTATGGTAACTGGGGCAAGCTCTGTGGGATAGAAGCCTGGTTGGTGCATTCTCCTGCAGACCCTGACCCACCACAAGTGACAGAACTCCCTCCAGCACTGTATCCCAAATGAACTTCTTATATTTTGTGAAGCAAATACCAAATTCCCAGTGCAGCAGCAAAAAACACCATGAAAAGTGGAGGATGACCAAATGTCTTCACAGTCCCCACTGGGAGACACTTAGAATCCAGTGGCCACAGTTTACCTACAAAGAGAGAATTGAGCACTGCTGCCTCATGTTCATTGGAATATAAGAAACCATCTCTTCCCGGTCACATAGATGCAGACCCAGCTTTGATGGTCTCACTACAAAGGAAGCTAAAGCTCATGACAGCAACATATATTTCAGGATCCCAACCTCAGAGGCCATTTCCCAAGAATTCTTAGGCCAGCAGAGCTCCTTGTTTGTGGAGTGTTTACCCTGTCCTTTACTTTTGGAAACTCCTCTACCACCTCCAAAGTTGTGAACTCCCGAGCATATTCCATTCCATATATGTATTCCTAGATTTTTACAATTTTCAACTCTAATTGCGTCTTACTTGGGGCGAAGGTAATGTCAAGGCATTGTTCTGGATGTGAGTGGGAAGATTTTTGTATAGCACATATTTACATACACATTGGATTCATTTTCCAATTTTCCATTTGAAATACTTAATCCCTGACACTAACCTGTACCCTACTAGTCTCTGACTAATAATCCTAAAATGATGGTGAAAAATAACCCAAAAAGAATAGAAATACAAGCAGTTCAGAGGAGGCATGGTGTATAGTTGGAATTGCTTTTTGCATTATATAATGTAGGAGTTTTAAATCTAGTCAATTTTCTGTTGAAATAGTTCTAGATGTGTTTTTAAAATTAACAAATATGTGAATCCCTGTCTCCCTTTCTCTGTAGCCTATTCAGCACATGTATTTTTATATGCACATATAGAATCCTACCTGATATCACTTGTACACACATGTGAGGTGGCTGAATTGGCAGATGCAAATTGTGAGAAGAGATCACTCCTCCTAAACGCTGTTGGAACTGAAAATTCAACCTACGGGTGAGCTTCCTAGTTGAATAACATTATACATAAATCCATTTCAGTAAAATGAATATTTTTCGATCTTTGGATTATATATATTTGATGAAGATTTTCGATTGGCATATAAATTGCTACCTTTTTTTTTCTTTTATTGGTTGCTCAAAACATTACAAAGCTCTTGACATATCATATTTCATACATTAGATTCAAGTGGGTTATGAACTCCCATTTTTACTCCAAATATAGAATGCAGAATCACATCAGTTACACATCCATATTTTTACATAATGTCTTATTAGTTACTGTTGTATTCTGCTACCTTTCCTATGCCCTACTATCCCCCCTCCGCTCTCTTCCCATCTTCTCTCTCTACCCTACCTACTGTAATTCATTTCACTTATTGTTTATTTTTCCATTACACTCACAACCTCTTATATGTATTTTTTTTTTGTAACAATAAGGGTCTCCCTCCATTACCATGCAATTTCTCTTTTCTCTACCTTTCCCTCCCACCTCATGTCTCTGCTTAATGTTAATCTTTTCTTCATGCTCTTCCTCTCTGCTCTGTTCTTAGTTGCTCTCATTATATCAAAGAAGTCATTTGGTATTTGTTTTTTTGGGATTGGCCAACTTCACTAAGCATAATCTGCTCTAGTGCCGTGCATTTCCCTGCAAATTCCATTATTTTGTCATTTTTTAGTGCTGTGTAATCCTCCATAGTATATAAAAAAAAACATTTTTTTTTATCCATTCATCTATTGAAGGGAATCTGGGTTGGTTCCACAGTGTAGCAATTGTGAATTGTGCTGCTATGAACATCGATTGGCAGTATCCCTGTAGTACACTCTTTTAAGGTCTTCAGGGAATAGTGCGAGAAGGGCAATAGCTGGGTCAAATGGTGCTTCCATTCCCGGCCTTCCCAGGAATCTCCATACTACTTTCCAAATTGGCTGCACCAGTTTCAGTCCCATCAGCAATGTACAAGAGTACCCTTTTCCCCACATCGTCGCCAGCACTTGTTGTTGTTTGACTTCATAATGGCTGCCAATCTCACTGGATTGAGATGGTATTTTAGGGTGGCTTTGATTGGCATTTCTCTGACTGCAAGAAATGGACAGCATTTTTTCATGTACTTGTTGATTGATTCTATGTCCTCCTCTGAGAAGTGTCTGTTCAGGTCCTTGGCCCATTAGGTTATTTGTTATCTTATTGTCTAATTATTTGAGTTCTTTGTATACTTTGTATACTCTGGATATTAGGGCTCCATCTGAAGGGTGAGGAGTAAAAATTTGTTCCCATGATCTAGGCTCCATATTTACCTCTCTTATTGTTTCTCTTTCTGAGAAAAAAATTTTCAGTTTAAGTAACTCCCATTTGTTGATTCTTGTTATTAACTCTTGTGCTATGGGTGTCCTATTAAGGAATTTGGAGCCTGACCATACAATATGTAGATCGGAACCAACTTTTTCTTCTATCAGATGCAGAGTCTCTGATTTGAATCTAGCTCCATGATCCACTTTGAGTTAACTTTTGTGCATGGCGAGAGAAAGGGATTCAGTTTCATTTTGTTGCATATGGATTTTCAGTTTTCCCAACACGATTGGTTGAAGATGCTATCCTTCCTCCATTGCATGCTTTTAGCTCCTTTATCAAATATAAGATAGTTGTAGCTTTTTGGATTAGTCTCTGTGTCCTCCATTCTGTACCATTCGTCCACCCGCCTGTTTTGGTACCAGTACCATGCTGTTTTTGTTATTATTGCTCTGTAATATAGTTTGAAATCTGGTATCGCTATACCGCCTGATTCACACTTCCTGCTTAGAATTGCTTTTGCTATTCTGGGTCGTTTATTTTTCCATATGAATTTCATGATTGGTTTATCTATTTCTACAAAAAATTCATTTGGGATTTAGATTGGCATTTCATTAAACCTATAGACAACTTTTTAGTAATATCGCCATTTTGATGATGTTAGTTCTGCCTATCCATGAACAGGGTATATTTTTCAATCTTCTAAGATCTTATTCTACTTCTCTTTATAGGGTTCTGTAGTTTGCATTGTATAAATCTTTCACCTCTTTTGTTAGGTTGATTCCCAAGTATTTAATTTTTTATGAGGATATTGTGAATGCAGTGTTTTTCCTCATTTTCATTTCAGAAGTTTTGTCGCTGATATACAGAAATGCCTTTGATTTATGCATGTTGATTTCATTTCCTGCCACATTGCTGAATTCATTTATTAGTTCTAGTAGTTTTTTTCTGTAGACCCTTTTGGGTCTTCTATGTATAGAATCATGTCATCTTCAAATAGTGATAATTTAAGTTCTTTTTTTCCTATTTTTATGTCTTTAATGTCTTTCAACTTTCTAATTGCTCTGGCCAGTTTTTCGAGAACTATATTGAATAGAAGTGGTGATAGAGGACATCCCTGTCTTGTTCCAAATTTTAGAAAGAATGCCTTCAATTTTTCTCCATTCAGTATGATGCTAGCCTGAGGCTTAACATAGATAGTTTTTACAATGTCGAGGTATGTTCCTTTTATCCCTAGTTTTTCTAATGTTTTGAACATAAAGGAATGCTCTACTTTTTCTAATGGTTTTTCTGCATCTATCAAGATCATCTTATGGTTCTTATTTTTAAGTCTATTGATGTTGTGAATAACATTTATTGATTTCCATATATTGAACCCTCAATGCATCCCAGGGATGAATCCTAGTTGATCATGGTGCACAATTTTTTTGATGTGCCTTTGTATCCAAATCACCAGAATTTTAATGAAAATTTTTGCATCTAGGTTCATCAGAGATATTGGTCTGTTGTTTTCTTTCATTGAGGTGTCTTAGTCTGGTTTCAGAATCAGGGTGATGTTGGCCTCATAGAATGAATTTGGCAGAGCTCCCTGTTTTTCTATTTTCTGAATAACTTGAAAAGTATTGGTATTAATTCTTCTTTAAAGGTTTTGTAAAACTCCGCTGTATACCCATCTGATCCTGGGCTTTTCTTGATTGGTAGTAGTTTGATTGCCTCTTCTATTTCATCGATTGATATTGGTCTGTTCAAATTGTGTGTATCCTCCTGACTCAGTCTAGGCAAATCATATGACTTAACAAATGTATCAATGTCTTCACTATTTTCTATTTTATTGGAATATAGGTTTTCAAAATAATTTCTAATTGTCTTCTGTATTTATGTAGCATCTGTTGTGATATTGCCTTTTTCATCCCGTATGTTAGTAATTTGAGTTCTCTCTCTTCTTCTCCTCGTTAGCATGGCTAAGGGTCTGTACATCTTATTTATTTTTTCGAAGAACCAACTCATAGTTTTGTTAATTTTTTAATAGTTTCTTTTGTTTCAATTTCGTGATTTACTCTCTGATTTTAATAATTTCTTGCCTTCTTCTACATTTGCTGTTGTTTTGCTCTTCCTTTTCTAGGGCTTTGAGATTAAGTGAGAGCTCATTTATTTGTTGTTTTTGTTTTTTTCTTTTTTTGAGGAATGACCTCCAGGCGATGAATTTGCTCTTGAATCTTGTTTCATTGTGTCCCATTGAATCTGATATGTTGTGTCTGTATTTTCATTTATCTCTAAGAATTTTTTGATTTCCTCCTTTATGTCTTCTGTAACCCATTGATCATTCAGTAACATATTGTTCATTTTCCATGTGATGTAGGATTTTTCCTTCCTTCTTTTACCGTTGGTTTCCAGTTTCATTCCATTGTGATCAGAAAAAAATTCATGGTATTATCTCCACCCCTTTATATTTACTGAGTGTTGCCCTATGGCATAATATATGGTCTATTTTTGAGAAGGATCCATGTGCTGGTGAGAAAAAAGTATATCCACTTGATGATGGTTGATATATTCTATATATGTCAGTTAAGTCTAGGGTATTGATTGTGATATTGAATTCTATATTTTCTTTATTCAACTTTTGTTTGGAGGATCTGTCCAATGGTGAGAGAGGTGAGTTGAAGTCTCCCATAATTATTGTGTTGTGGTCTATTTGATTCTTGAACTTGAGAAGAATTTCTTTTATAAATGTTGCAACACCATTATTTGCTGCGTAAATATTGATAATTGTTATGTCTTGTTGGTGAATGGTTCCTTTCAACAGTATATAATGTCCTTCCTTATCCCTTTTGATTAAATTAGTCTTGAAGTTGATTTTATTCCATATGAGGATGGCCACCCCTGCTTGCTTACAAGGACCGTGTGCATGGTATAAATTTTCCCAACCTTTCACTTTCAGCCTGTGTATGTCTTTTCCATTCAGATGTGTCTCCTGGAAGCAACATATTGTTGGATTTGTTTTTTTTAATCCACGTTACAAGCCTATGTCACTTTATTGGAGAGTTTAAGCCATTAAAGTTTAGAGTTAGTATTGATATATGGTTTGTATTGCCACCCGTCTTTGATTATTTATCTTTTTTTTTTATTTAGTTTGTTTATCCATGATTAACTTTTCCCCCGCCCTCTGTCATTAATGAGGCACTTCCCACTGATGGTTTTCTTTGTTGATATTCATTTTTTCCTCGTGTAGTGTTTTCCTTAAGATGCTTTGCAATGCTGGTTTTCTGGCTGCAAGTTCTTTCAGCTTTTGTTTATCACGAAATGTTTTTATTTTGTTGTCTTACCTGAAGCTTAATTTTGCTGAATACAGATTTCTTGGTTGGCATCCATTGTTTTTAAGTGTTTGAAATACGTTGTTCCAGGATCTTCTCACTTTCAGCGTCTGTGATGAAATATCTCTTGTTAACATTTTTGGTTTACCCCTGATTGTAATCTGCCTCCTTTCTCTTGTAGCTTTTAATATTTTCTCTTTGTTCTGTATATTGGATATCTTCATAACAATGTGTCTTGGCATTGGTCTACTGTGATTTTGTGTGCTCGGTGTCCTGTAAGCATCTACAATTTTTTTTATCCGTTTCCATTTTTATTTCTGGAAAGTTTCCTGTAATTATTTCATACAGCAGGTTACTCATTCCCTTGGTTTGAATCTCTGTACCTTCCTCTATCCAGATGACTCATTAGTTTTTTTTTTTTCTTATGTTATCCCATATCTCTTGGATGTTTTTCTCATGACTTTTTACCAGCATTTCTTTGTTGGCTAGACTTTTTTCAAGATGATATATTTTGTCTTCATTATCTGACATTCTGTCTTCTACTTGCTCCACTCTGTTAGTGATACTCTCAATTGAGTTTTTAATTTGGTTTATCGTTTCCTTCATTTCTAGAAATATTCTTTGAATATTTATAATCTCTATCTCCTAATTAAGATGCTTAATTTCTTTTTATATCTGTTTATGTAATTCATTTTCAATGTGTTCTTTCACTGTTTGGTTTTGATGTCTCGTATCCTCTTTAAGGTTCCATTCCATCTGTCTAAGGTATTTCTTGAGTTCTTTATTTGACCATTTTTCTGATGACTCTAGGTCCTTCTGAATATTTAGGCTGTCCATCATTGTTTGTACTCCTTTTCTTCCTTGCTTTTTTATGCTGCTCATGTTACTTCTTGTTTTGTTTGACTGCTGAGTTACTGCTTACTCTTATAAATTTATTTGATGCTTGGGAGGAAAGATATTAGAAGGGAAGGGAAGAAGTCACTAAAGAGAATGAGAGTAGACAGGTAGAATTCAAGGAAGGGAGAATAAGAAAATTGAAAAGAAATGAAAAGACAAAAGAAAAAAATAGAAAATAAAGAAAGAAAAAAAATTTAAATAATAATTATAATTAAAAAATGAAAATTAAAATTTAAAATAATAGTAATAATAATAATGATAAAATAAAAAATAAAAAAATAAAAACATTAAAAAAGTTAAAGAACAACAACAACAAAAATGAAAATGAAAGAAATATAAAAAATATAAATTAAAAAAATAATAATAATACATGCAGTCATAGAGTTCAATTAACTTCTCTTTCAGTATGTGGAGCTGTGTGCACTGGGCCAAGCTTCTCCTCTGAATAAGTGGGAACCAATCACTGTGCAGCAGCTCTTCCTCCCAGACTTGGCGGATTTCCAATCCTGAGTGCCTAGGGCCTTCTCTTGTGCTTCCTCAAGCCATGCCCTGATCACCTGTGACGCTCACCACAATAGTGGTTACAAGCCAGAACTCTACTCCTGGCAGCCCTGTTTTCATGAACGCCTGTGCACACTCTCCCTGTTTGCCTCCCTCAGACCCTAAGTTTGTAGAGCTTGGGGCTGAGGACCCCCAGCGAATTTTTTTGCCCTCTGGGAGCCACGCCACCGGTACGTGGTGTAAGAGACCTCAATTGTCAGCACTTGTGCGATCAGGAGCCCGGAATTCCACGCCGCTAGTCCCGAGCCAATCCTGATTCCCTAGGTCTGGCTATCGCGCTCACGGGAGAGCTGGGAGAGGCCCTTACGGCAGAGCTGGGAGGGGCCCTTAAGGTTTCCCCGCTGTGTTGAGAGAGATGGCTAGGGGATTACACACCTGTCACGCTGGTTTCAATGAAGTTATCTCCTCTGCCCGTGACATCATTTCTATGCTATGGTGGTATCCCATGCAAATGGTGACCGTTTGTTCCCTTTGCAAGGTAACCAACGCAACGGGTGGGTCCTGACTGTCTCTCCCAAGCGCCGTTTCAATCCTGTGGCCACTGCCTTTGAAGGCTTGGTTGGCTTTTACCTCTGAAAGTTCAGAAGGGCCGAACAGTTATTTCAGAGGGATCTTAGTGCTGAGTCACGAGAACCAGGCAAACCGGAGGTTGAATGCAGCCGATCCAGGCTCGGTGTGTGTTCTGAGGGGCCCAGAATGTTCGCACCAGATCCACATTAGGTCAACATTGCCTAGTGATTCTGAGCAAACAGCATTTAGACAGTTTACGACTCCCGATGCCCGCGCAGCTGAAGAGGTCAGAGACTTGATTTTTCCATGCCTGCCTTCATGATGGATTTCCTGTATTGCTACTTTTTTATATCTGTGCATGTGAGTGTGTATGTATGAGAGTGTATATATATATATATATATACACTCTCCAGATTTTTTAAAATATGAAATATATGTGTCTTATTATACACTCCCTAAATTCATTCATATTCATATATGTGTATTTATAATCAACTTTCCACAAGATTATTCTCAGAAATAATCATCCACCTGAAATACATATTTGTTTTCTAGTACTGAAAACTAAATTCAGTGAAAGGTGCAAACAAAACCTAATATTTCTACAGTTACTGAGCTAGTTTAACATCAATGCAAGTATATTCTTAGGGGACATGATGTGTATTTTGATTTTCATTTTTATTCAACACTTATACATTACGATGTCTTCAGTTTATGCACATCATAGGATGTATATTTCATTCAAAAGTTAGAAAATTTATAGGCATTTGTTTCACGATCAATCACTTTCTGATTCAGAACACATGATTCTTCTATGTTTCTTGACTGGTCTTTTCATGAGACTTCTTTCCAAACACATTATTTTCGTTTAACATCATCACTTATAAAGCAAAACTCAAACACCCTTCATTATAAACCATAATCCTAATATTACCATTAGATATATAACTGGTTGAAATGAATGATTATATATCAATATAAGATTTCTTATATATTTTCAGATTTCAATTCAATCCATTATTTAAAGTGGAACCAGATACATTATTTATTCATATTATCGTCTATTCATGCATTATCTCTATATTCATAGACACAGGGTACACCTCTTTGTACCCCTAATACTAATGTATATGTCTTCAAAATATTGCTCCCAGACATGGTGAAAGAAATACTCATGTTACCTGATCTACATATACATTTTACCACCGAAATATTCTGAACAAAAAAAAATGTAAAGGTCACACTTATGATTGTACCAAAGCCTAAAAGGAAAGTGAACATGGATAAGTAATAACATCCGTGTCCAGGTTGCCTAATGCTCTCAAATGTCAATCCCATTGGTGACAACATATTTGTTTTTTCCTATGATTATATATTCAAACTCAACCCTGTTGAAAATGTCTAATCCTATCACTCATTTATACATTGCCTGATTTCGTTATGTCTCTATTGATACCTGCTTTTCTACATAATTTCCCCAGTTCATCATTGTGAAAGACTCTTCACATGTACTGACATTTACATTCACTCTCTAAACGAAACCCTATTGCTAAAGAAGCTTTTTATTCCAAATCATATTCTCACTCTTCTTCCTAAACCTACCGACTATCTTTCTAATCCTACCGACTATCCCTTTTTAACTGGATGTTCTCTTCTACATTCAATCATCCAAGGTACAAGGTCCTATGCCATTGTATATCGATTTAACTGAGGCAATTGTACAGAACGCAATTCAACACTATGTATCCCAATCAAGGGCCCAATGCCTTTCTGGGCTTCAAATCTTTCTTAGATTTCCGTTTTCATACATATATTTCACTTATATATTCTTATAAATATCGCAGGTACCCAATCCCTTTATTCATCCTGCAGAATGATTCCTAACCCAAATCAAACATATAATGAACCCTAACCATACACTAACTTTACCGAAGAGCAGGGACAGAGTTGGTTTTAAAATACAGGAATGTAGGGTATCTTCACCTGCTGAGAACCTCAAATGTTCATGCAGAAATGATCCCTGGTGAAGATGAAGGCAGCTATGAAATACCTCAGAAAGCAAAAGTCATCTTCCATGGCAGTCATCCTGGTCGGGTTGAAGGGTTGTGTCTGAATCACTCTCTCTTCTTAATGTATACAAGATGGACCAAACCAGTTCTGTGTGGAGAGCTGTTCCAGGGTGCTTATGATTGATATAACATTCTAACTTGTGAAAGTGTTACAGGAAAACAGGGGCAGCCTCCACCTAATGGGACTTTTGGAAGCAACTGTTAGGGCAAAGTGGTTGCCAAGGCAGTGACGTAATTCAGATCCTGAAGGAAGTGACCTCACCTCACTTCCTTGGTGATGAAACTCTCTGAACTTGGGATCCAGGAAGCCAGGAACCCAGACACAGTCCCTGTCCCAGTCCCAGTGGTCTCATATGTTTGGATATACCAAGGACAGAGTCAGTCTTTCTTTGAACCTACAGATGTGAGGATGGCCAAATGCCAGGAAACCTTTGAAGAGGGGCTTTTCCTCAGAAAGCAGGTAGTGTCTCACCACTGGCTCTTGACAACTTCACAGAGTTGGCCAAGCAGACCAGAACTGAGACAGGAGAGGTCATTTTGGGGAAACATAGTATGGCAAACCAGTCAGAGGACACTCCGGAGAGTCACAGACCTACTTGGGGGAAGGAGGTGCCTTTGTGGGTGTGGGTGTGATTTTGTGGTTTTGTCTCAAGTTCTCAGAATAGGTGGGAAAGGCAGTTTGTTTGGTTTGGAGTGGACTACTTTTAGTAAGTCCTTTGACAAGGCGAGTGTCTGTGTATCCCACTGTGTTCATGATTGTAGACATTAGAAGAGAGAAGGCATCAATGGATGTTTCCTGTCTACTAGAAAGCTTGCCAGCATTCATTGTGCCCAATATATGAGTGGAATCAGGCTTGCCTTATGGATGGGCAACACCTACTAGCTTCATAATTTCCTGTTTTCTCCTTCAATTCTGGCAACACTCCAGAATAGTATCATGGTTTTGTGTCCAAGATATGTACCACCTCCAAAATCTGTGACATGGCCATGTACTAGATAGTTGAAGGGAATGGCTAGCATCTCAGAAATCTCAGATATCAGTTGACCAGGAAAGTCTCAGTGGAGAAACCCTGCTTTGGTCCTTTTGCTTACCTATTGTTCTGTTGCCCTGAATGTCAGGAAGAACTTTGCCTCAAGCCACCACTTTGTGAAGCCTGAAGAAAACAGTTTTCAAATGCAAATGAATGGGCATCACGTGTGGATCCATGCTTAATTGCTTTGAAAAGGGATATGTCTGAATCAGTCTCTTGGCCCTGTGTGAGGCTGAGGCTTAGATTCTCAGCACCTGATGGATCTAAAGATACATCCCATGCATGCATCAAAAACCAAAATGGCAAAAAGATCAGATATTGTTGATTAACTCTCTTGCCTTCCTCTGGTAGGTTCCTGACATCCATCAAGTGAGAACAGGGATCCTTTGGGTCAAATGAGTTCTTCAAAACCCATCAGAGGCTAGCCCATAGGTGCTTGTTTTTCTCATGACTCCAATTCACTTAAAGAATCTAAACCTCAAAGTCAGTAGGCCTCAAGTTGGAGAAGCTAAGCAGTATTAAAGGAAGGCCTATTTGATCACTCCTGGTTTACAGGAAGGGTGTCCATGCCACCCTGACTTTAGGCAAATGAGGTGCAGGAAGCTTATTTTGGACACTGACGTGGGCTGCTCCCCTCATGGAAACCTCCAGCCACAGGTTATGATGAGTGTATATATGGAAGAAGATTTGGGCCATGTGGGAGTGTTTGGGTTTTAATTGTGGACATTTGAATGGTGGTTTGAAGAGATGACTGGGTCCACGTGGGCTTGCACCCTGGTGTGATTCCTCTTAGAGACTGAGTTGTGGTACTGATCTCAGAGAAGTATTGCCATGAATTGTGTTGGGATTTTAGATGGCCATGCATGAGAGTTGCCCTTGGAAAGACATCTAGTCCCAAGTTGACTTTCCACAGATCACAGGGAATCTCAGCCAGGTATCACATGATTTTATTCTTAAAGACTTGGCAGCCATTTTTGAGAGTCAAAACACACATGGACCTCACATTGTAGACCTCAATGGGCCTGGCTTAATCTGACATTTTGGCCACTCTTTGGGAAGCCTTGCCTGTGAGAATTCTCCAGAGTTTTCATTGAAATGAACTTACTCACCATTTAATGGTTCCTGAATAAATTGAAACCCACAGTGCCTCCAACTTCTTCCTTAAAAATTGGCTAGATAAATACCATGAAAATTTTTGAAATTCCCATGACTGGGTGGCACTGGAGAACATTTGGATGTCCTGTTGCTGATCATGAGTATGTAAGACAGTGCCTTGATTGACTTGGTTTTATGAAAATGGTGTAGAACAGAGATGCCAGTAAGTTGGATCCTGTTGAGTAGTTGTCCTAGAGCAGTGGTTGGCAGGTGTGTGATAAAACATCTGTGTTGGGCCATGTGGATCTGCCATTGGCTTGCAAATGGATTGTGACTGACATTTTGAAGCCAGTAGACTCTTATATGTAAAAGCATATTGTTATATGGAGAGGTTTCAGGGCAATGTTCAGAATCAGGTTGCTATGGTCAATGGGGCAAGCAATGTGGGATAGAAGCCTGGTTGGTGCATTCTCCTGCAGAACCCGACCCACCACAATTGACAGAACTCACTTCAGCACTGTGTCCCTGTTGAACTCCTTGTATTTCATGAAGCAAATTCCAAACTCCCAGTGCAGCAGCAAGAAACACCACGAATAGTGGAGGATGACCAAATGGATTTACAGTCCACACGGGGAGACACTTAGACCCCAGTGGCCACAAGTTACATACAAATAGAAAATTCAGCACTGATGCCTCATGTTCATTGGAAAATAAGAAACAATGTCATTCATGTCACATAGATGAAGACCCAGCTTTGATGGTCTCACTCCAAATGAAGCTAATGCTCCTGACAACAGCATATATTTCATTGCCCAACCTTAGAGGCAGTTTCTCCAGATGTCAGGCTGGCAGAACTTCATGTTTGTGGAGTGTTTACCCTGTCCCTTACTTTTGGAAACTCCTCTACCACCTCCAAATTTGTGAACTCCTGAGCATTTTCCATTCCACATATGTATTCACAGATTTTCTAACTCCTCTCCTCTAATTGTGTCTTATGTGGGGCGAAGGTAATGTCAAGGCATTGTTATGAATGAGAGTGGGAAGTTTTTTGTGTAGCACATATTTGCATATACATTGGATACATTTTCAAATTTTCCTATCGAAATACTGAATCCCTGACACTAACACATACCCTAATAGACTTTGACTTCTAATCCTAATATTATGGAGAAAAATAACCCAAACAGAATAGAAATACAAGAGGTTCACAGGAGGCATGGTGTATAGTTGGACTTGCCTTTCGTATGATAAATGGTAGGTGTTATAAATCTAGCGAATTTTAATTGAAATAGTCCTCCATGTGTTTTACAAGTTAACAAATATGTGAATAACTGTCTCCCTTTCTCTGTAGCCTATTCATCATAAGTATTTTTATATGCACATATCGAATTCTACCTGGTATAACTCGTACATTTTGTGAGGTGGCTGGCTTGGCAGATACAAATTGTGAGAAGAGATCACTCCTACTAAATTCTGTTGGAACCGAAAATTCAAGATACGGGTGAGCTTCTTAGTTGAACGACATAAATCCATGTTCATTAAAATGAATATTTTTGGATCTGTGGATGATATATATTTCATGCTGAATTTCGATTGGCATACATAATGCTACTTTTTTAATGTCTCTGTGTGTATGTATATATATACATATATATATATATTTTTTTTCACTCTGCAGATTTTTCAAAATATGAAGTATATTTTTCTTATTATACACTCCCTAAATTCATTCATATTCATGTATGTGGATTTATAATCAACTTTTACATAAACAAATCCAAGAAGCAAAAGATCAGCTATACAGGGAGATAGAGGTTGTAAAAAATAACAAACAGAAATCCTAGAAATGCAGAAAGCAATAAACCAACTTAAAAACTCAATTGAGAATACTACCAGCAGAGTAGAACACTTAGAAGATAGAACATCAGACAATGAAGACAAAGTATTCCAACTTGAAAAGAACATAGACAGCTCAGCAAGACTGTTAAGAAACCATGAACAGAATATCCAAGAAATACGGGATAACATAAAGAGACCAAACTTAAGAGTCATTGGAATACAGGAAGGTATAGAGGTCCAAACCAAAGCAATGAGCAATGTATTCAATGAAATAATACGAGAAAACTTCCCAGACTTGAAGAATCAGACTGACTCCCAAGTCCTAGAAGCCTACAGGATGCCGAATGTGCAAAATCATAAGAGATCCACACCTAGACACATTATAATGAAGATGCCCAACGTACACAATAAGGAGAGAATTTTAAATGCTACAAGAGAAAAAAAAGCAGATTACATTTAGGGGTAAACCAATCAGGATAACAGCTGATCTTTCAACACAGACTCTGAAAGCTAGAAGATCCTGGATTAACATTTTTCAAACACTGAAAGAAAATGGATTCCAACCAAGAATTGTGTATCCAGCGAAATTAAGCATCAGGATGGAAGATAAAATCATAACCTTCTATTTTAAAAAAAAGTTAAAATAAATTGTAGCTAGAAAACCATCTCTTCAAAACATCATCGGCAAAATATTACAGGAAGAGGAAATGGAAAATAACAATAAAAACCAACAGTGGGAGGTAGTACAGTAAAAGGGGGAAATAATCAATGTAGAAAACAATCCATGTTTAATAACATAAATAAACAAATAGGGCTGGAAGAACAACCATTATCTCAATAATAACCGTAAATGTTAATGGCTTAAACTCACCAATTAAGAGACACAGGCTAGTAGAATGGATCACAACACAAGACCCAATAATATGCTGCCTACAGGAGACGCATTTGATAGGAAAAGACATACATAGACTGAAGGTGAAAGGTTGGGAAAAATCATATCACTTATATGGACTTCGGAAACAAGCAGGAGTGTCCATACTCATATCAAATAAAATAGATTTCAAGCCAAAGTTAATCAAAAGGGATAAAGAGGGACACTACATACTGCTCAAGAGAACCATACACCAACAAGACATAACCATTATAAATATATATATGCCCCAAACAATGGTGCAGCTATGTCCATCAAACAAACTTTTCTCAAGATCAAGAGTCTAATAGACCACCATACAATAATCATGGGAGACTTCAACACACCTCTCTCACCACTGGACAGGTCTTCCAAACAAAAGTTGAAATAGAAAACTATAGAACTCAATAACACAATTAATAACCTAGACTTAATTGACATATATCGAATATACTCCTCAACATCAAGCAGTTACATTTTTCCTCAGCAGCACATGGATCCTTCTCAAAAATAGATCATATATTATGTCACAGGGCAATTCTTAGACAATATAAAGAAGTAGAGATAATACCATGCATCTTATCTGATCATAATCTAATATAAACTAAAAATCAATGATAAACGAAGGAAGGAAATATCATGCATCACTTGGAGAATGAACAATAGGTTACTGAATGATCAATGGGTTATAGAAGACATCAAGGAGGAAATTAAAAAATTCTTAGAGATAAATGAAAACACAGGCACAACATATCAGAATCTATGGGACACACTGAAATCCGTTCTAAGAGGAAAATTCATTGCTTGGATTTCATTCCTTAAAAAAAGAAAAAAAAAAACAAAACAAATAAATGATCTCATACTTCATCTCAGAATCCTAGAAAAAGAAGATTAAAACAACAGCAAAATAAGTAGAAGGTAAGATTTAATTAAAATCAAAGCTGAAATTAATGAAATCGAAACAAAAGAAACAATTGAAAAAATTGAGAAAACTAAAAGTTGGTTCTTTGAAAAAATAAATAAAATCAACAGACTCTTAGCCATGCTAATGAAGAGAAGAAGAGAGAAAACTCAAATTACTAGCATACGGGATGAAAAGGGCAACATCACATGTTAAGGTATATTAACAAGTCAGGATGGCACCTGGTATTTTGCCAGAGAAATGTTAGGGTCTGTAAACAAGTCTGGATGGCGCCTGGAAAAATGCCATAGAGAGTGGTTTGTGAAGTAACAAAAGCAAGCCATTAAGTGTGGAGATTCCTTATTGGTTGACTGCTGGATCTATTTTATGCTAATTAGATAAGCTATATAAAATGTATAAATATCGCTCAGATGCTACAATAAACGGCTTCCATTCCTGCTGTATCAATCTACACAAGTTATTTGTCACCCCCTGGCAATCACAGCAGATATTTCTGAAATACAGAAGATAATCAGAAATTAATTTGATTCGTTATACTCCAATATAATAGAAGATAGTGAAAGCATCGAAAAATTTCTTAAGTCATATGATCTGTCCAGATTGAGTCAGGAGGATATAGACAACCTAAACAGACCAGTATCAATTGAGGAAATAGAAGAAACCATCCAAAGATTAATAACTAAGAAAAGACCAGGACAGTATGGGTATACAGCAGAGTTTTACAAACCCTTTAAATATGAACTAACACCAATACTTTTCAAGCTATTTCAGGAAATTGAAAAAGAGGGAGATCTTCCAAATTCATTCTACCAGGCCAATATCACCCTGATTTCTACACCAGACATAAACACTTCAAACAAAGAAAACTACAGACCAATATCCCTAAGGAATCTAAATGCAAAAATCCCTAATTAAATTCTGGCGAATCAGATACAAAAACATATTAAAAAAATTGTGCACCATGATCAAGTAGGATTCATCCATGGAATGCAAGGCTTGTTCAATATACGAAAATCAATAAATGTTATTCACCACATCAATAGACTTAAAAATAAGAACCATATGATCATCTCGATAGATGCACAAAAAGCATTCGACAAAGTGCAGCATCCCTTTATCTTCAAAACTCTAGAAAAACTAGGAATAACAGGATCATAACTCAATATTGTAAAAGCAATCTATGCTAATCCTCAAGCTAGCATCATTCTGAATCTAGAAAAATTGAAGGCATTCCCTCTAAAATCTGGAACAAGAATGGGATGCCCTCTCTCACCACTTCTGTTCAATACAGTTCTCGAAACACTGGTCAGAGCAATTAGACAGACGGAAGAAATTAAAGGCATAAAAATAGGAAAAGAACAACTTAAATTATTACTATTGCAGATGACATGATTCTATACCTAGCAGACCCAAAAGGGTCTACAAAGAAACTAATAGAGCTAATAAATGAATGCAGCAAAGTGGCAGGATATAAAATCAACACGCATAAATCAAAGGCATTCCTCTATATCAGGGACAAATCCTCTGAAATGGAAATGAGAACAACCACTCCATTCACAATATCCTAAAAAAAAAGATGGGAATCAACCTAACAAAAGAGGGGAAAGTCTCATACAATGAAAACTACACAACCCTAAAGAGAGAAATATAAGAAGATCTTAGAAGATGTAAAAATATACCCTGTTCATGGAAAGGCAGAACTAACATCATCAAAATGGTGATATTACCAAAATTTCTCTATAGGTTTAATGCAATGCCAATCAAATCCCAAAGGCATTTCTTGTAGAAATAAAGAAAGCAATCATGAAATACATATGGAAAAATAAAAGTCCCAGAATAGCAAAAACAATGCTAGGCAGGAAGTGTGAATCAGGCGGTAGAGCGATACCAGACTTCAAACTATACTACAGAGCAATAGTAACAACAATAGCATGGTACTGGTACCAAAACAGGCTTGTGGACCAATGGTACTGAATAGAGGACACAGAAACCAATCCACAAAACTACAACTATCTTATATTTGATAAAGGGGCTAAAAGCATGCAATGGAGGAAGGATAGCATCTTCAACAAATGGTGTTGGGAAAACTGGAAATCCATATGTAACAAATTGAAACTGAATCCCTTTCTCTTGCCATGCACAAAAGTTAACTCAAAATGGATCAAGGAGCTTGATATCAAATCAGAGACAAAGTGTCTGATAGAAGAAAAATTTGCTTACGATGTACATACTGTGGGGTCGGGCTCCAAATTCCACAATAGGACACCCATAGCACAAGAGTTAATAACTAGAATCAACAAATGGGACTTACTCAAACTAAAAAGTTTTTTCTCAGCAAAAGAAACAATAAGAGAGGTAAATAGGGAGCCTACATCCTGGGAAGAATTACTCCTCACACTTCAGATAGAGCCCTAATATCCAGATTATACAAAAAACTCAAAAAATTAGACAATAAGATAACAAATAACCCAATCAACAAATGGGCTGAGGACCTCAACAGACACTTATCAGATGAGGACTTACAATCAATCAACAAGTACATGAAAAATGCTCACCATCTCCAGCAGTCAGAGAAATGCAAATCGAAACCACCCTAAGATACCATCTCACTCCAGTAAGATTGGCAGCCATTATGAAGTCAAACAACAAGTTCTGGCAATGATGTGGGGAAACAGGTACACTTCTACATTGCTGGTGGGACTGCAAATTGGTGCAGCCAATTTGGAAAGCAGTATGAAAATTTCTTGGAAAGCTGGGAATGGAACCACCATTTGACCCAGCTATTCCCCTACTCAGTCTATTCACTAAAGACCTAAAAACAGCATGCTACAGGGACACTGCTACATCGATGTTCATAGCAGAACAATTCACAACAGCAAGACTGTGAAACCAACTTAGATAACCTTCAATGAAAGAATGGATAAAATACTGTGGCATTTATACACAATGGAGTATTACTCTGCATTGAAAAATAAAAAAAAATCATAGAATTTGGAGGGAAATGGATGGCATTAGAGCAGATTATGCTAAGTGAAGCTAACCAATCCTTAAAAAACAAATGCCAAATGTCATCTTTGATATACGGAGAGTAACTAAGAACAGAGGAGAGACGAAGAGCATGACAAGATGATTAACATTAAAGCGGGATGAGAGGTGGAAAGGAAAGGGAGAGAGAAGGAAAATTGCATGGAATTGGAAGGAGACCCTCAGGGTTATACAAAATTACATACAAGAGAAAGTGAGGAGAAAGAGAAAAATAATACAAGGGGGACAAATTTATTACAGTAGAGGGGGTAGAGAGAGAAGAGGGGAGGGGCGGGGAGGGGAGGGGGGATAGTAGAGGATAGGAAAGGCAGCAGAATTCAATAGACACTAGTATGGCAATATGTGAATCAATAGATGTGTAACTGATGTGATTCTGTAATCTGTACACGGGGTAAAAATGGGAGTTTATAACGCACTTGAATCAAAGTGTGAAATATGTTATAACAACAACTATGTAATGTTTTGAACAACCATAAATAAAAATGAAATAAAACTAACTACGGTGAATAATGCATGCAATCCTAATATTTCTACAGTAACTGACCCAGTTTAACATCAATGCAAGTAGATTCCTATGGGACATGATGTGTACTTTGACCTTCATTTTTATTCAACACTGGTACATTACTATTTCATCAGTTTATGCACATCACAGGATATATATTTCATCCACAATTTAGGAAAGTTATAGGCATTTGTTTCACTTTCAATCAATTCCAGCTTCAGAACACATGGATTCCTCCATATTTCTTGACTGGTCTTTTCATGAGACTTCTTTCCAAACACATTATTTTCGATTTCCATAAACACTTTTGAAACAAAACTCACACACACTTCATGATAAACAATAACCCTAAGATTACCATTATATATGTAACTGGTTGGAGTGAATGATTGTATGTCAATATATGATTTCCTATATATTTTAAGATATCAATTCAATCCATTATTTAAAGAGAAAAAAGTTATATTATTTATTCATACTATGGTCTATTCATGCATTATCTCTATATTCATTGACACAGGGTACACCACTTGGTACCCACAATACTAATTTATGTGTCCTCAAATATTGCTCCCAGAAATGGTGGAAGAAATACACACATCATATGATCTACATATATATTTGATCACAATAATTTTCTGGGCACAAAATGCAAAGGTCACACTTATGATTGTACCAAATCCTAAATTGAAAGTGAACATGGCTTACTAAAAACATCCATGTCCAGGTTGCCTAATGCTTTCAAATGTCATTCCTATTGGTGACTACATATTTGTTTCTTCCTAAGATTATGTATTCAATCTCAACCCTGTTGAAAATGTCTAATCCTATCACTCACTATATAATTGCCTCATTTCGTAATGTCTCTATTGATATTTTCCTTCCTACATATTTTCCCCAGTTAATCATTGTGACTGACTCTTCACATGTGCTGACATTTATATTCACTCTATAACCGAAACCCTAATGCTACAGAACTTTTTGTCCAATTCTTATACTCACTCTTTTTTTATAAACCTACCGACTATCTTCCTAATCCCAACGACTATCTCAATTTGAGTGGATGTTCTCTTCTAAAATCAAACATCCAAGGTATAAGGTCCTATGCCATTGATTATCAATTTATCTGAGACATCTGTGTAGAACGTAATAAAAAGCTAAGTATCCCAATCAAGGGCCTAATGCCCTTCTGGGCTTCAAATCTTACCAACATTTCTGTTTTCATACTTATATTTCACCTCTATAATCTTATAAATATCACAGGTTCCCAATACTATTAATCATCCTGCAGAAGGATTCGTAATCCAAATCAAACATGTTAATAACCCTAACCATACACTCTTCCCTCAACCTAACTTTACAGAAGAGCAGGGTCAGAGTTCGTCTTACAATACAGGAATGTAGGGGATCTGCCTCCTGCTGAGAACCTCAAAGGTCCATGCAGGTTTGATCCCTGGAGAAGATTAGGCAGCTATGAAGGACCTGAGAGAGAAAAAGTTATCTTCCATCTCAAACAACCTTTCGAAGATGAAGGGTTTTGTCTGAATAAGCCTCTCTCTTCTTAATGTAGAGAAGATGGACCATACCAGGCATGTGTGGAGAGCTGTTCCTGGGTGCCTATGGTTGATATACCATTCTAACTTTTGAAAGTGTCAAGGAAGTAAGGGCTGCCTCCATCTCATAGGACTATTGGAAGCAACTGTTAGGACAAAGTGGTTGCCAAGGCAGTGACCTCATTAAATTCCTGAAGAGATTAATCTCACCTCACTTCCTTGGTGATGAAACTCTCTGAACTTGGGATCCGGGAAGCCAGGCACGCAGAGCCAGTCCCATTCCCAGTCCCAGTGGTCTCACTTGTTTGGATTTAACAAGGACAGAGTCAGTCTTTCTGAGTACCTACTGATGTGAGGATGGACAAATGTCAGGAAAGCTCTGAAGAGAGGCCTTTCCTGAGAAAGCAGGTAGTGGCTCACAGCTGGCTAGTGACAACTTCACAGATTGGGCCAATGAGACCATATCTGACACAGGACAGGCGATTTCATCAGAACATAGTATGGCCCACCAGTCAGAGGACACTCCTGATAGTCACAGACCTACTTGGGGGAAGGAGCTGCCTTTGTGTGTGTGGGTGTAGGTTTGAGGTTTTGTCTCATGTTCTGAGAATAGGTAGGAAAGGCAGTTTATTTGTTTTGGAGTGAACTGTTTCTGGTAAGTCGTTTGACAAGGCCAGTGTCTCTATGTCTGTGTATCCCACTGTGTCCGGGGTTTTAGACATTAGATAAGAGAATGAATCATTGTATGTGTCCTGACTAGTAGAAAGCTTCCCAAGATTCATCTTGCCCAATTTATGAATGGACTGTGGCTTGACTTATGCGTGGGCAACTCCTACAATCTTGCTAAGTTCCTGTTTTCTTCCTGAATCCTGGCCAATTTCCAGAATAGGCTCATTTTTTTGTGTCCAAAATATGTACCACCTCCAAGCTCTGAGACTTGGCCATGTACTGGATAGCTGAAGGGAATGGGAGCATCTCAGAAAACTCAGATATGAGAGTGACCAGAAAATTCTAATGGAGAAACCCTGCTTTGGGCCTTTTGCTTACCAATTGTTCTGTTGCCCTGAATGTCCGGAACATCTTTGCCTCAGGCCACACCTTTGTAGAGACAAAAGAAATAGTTTTCAAACAGAAATGAAAGGGCATCACCTCTGGCTCTTTGCTTAATTGCTTTGGAAAGGGATGTGTCTGAATCAGCTTTTTGGCCCTGTGTGAGGCTGCGGCTTAGATTTTTAGCACCTGATGGATCTAAAGAAAGATCCCATGTGCGCATCCAAAACCAAAATGGACAAAAGAGCATTCATTTTGGATGAAGTCTCTCACATTCCTCTGTAGGGTTCCTGACCTTCATCAAGTGAGAATAGTGATCATTTGGTTCAAATGTGTTCCTCAAAACCCTGCAGAGGATAGCCCATAAGTGCTTGATTTTTCTCATGACTCCAAATCACATAAAGACTCTAAGCCCCACAGTCAGTAGGCTTCAAATTGGAGAAGCAGTGCCATCTTAATGGCCGGCCAATTTGATCACTCCTGGTTCACTGGAAGGATGTCCAGGCCACCCTGATTTTAGGCAAATGAGGGGCAAGGGTGGTTATTTTGGACACTGTCTTGGGCCGCACCCCTCATGGAAACCACCAGCCAGAGGTTATGATGAGTGTGTATTTAGAAAAGATGAGTGACATGTGGGAGTGTTTTGGATTTAATTGTGGATATTTGTGTGGCAGTTGGAAGACATAACTGGGTCTACCTGGGCTTGAACTTTGGTGTGATTCCCCTTAGAGACTGAGTTCAGAATCTGACCTCAGAAAAGTATTGCCATGTATTGTGTTGGGATTAAAGAGGCCATGTATGAGAGTCACCCTTGGAAACTGAGAACTAGCGCCAGAGTGGCTTTGCACAGAGAACTGGGAATCTCAGCCAAGGTATCACATGATTTCATTCGAAAGACTTGGCAGCCATATTTGAGAGTCAAAACACACAAGGACCTCACATTGTAGACCTCAATGGGCCTGGCTAAATGTGACCTTTTGTCCACTCTTTGAGAAGCCTTGCCTGTGAGGGTTCTCCAGAGATTTCATTGAAATAATCTTCCTCTCCATTTAATGGTTCCTGAATAAATTGAAACCCACAGTGCCTCCAACTTCATCCTTGAAAAATTTCTAGATAAATACCGTGAATTTTTTGAAATTCTCACGACTAGGTTGCACTAGAGAACCTTTGGATGTCCTGCTGCTGATCATGGATGTACCTGACAGTGCCTTGCTTGACTGGGTTTTATGAAAATGGTGTAGAACAGAGGTCCCAGTAAGTTGCAGCCTCCTGAGAAGTGGGCCTAGAGTTGTGGTGGGCAGGAGTGTGATAAAACTTCTGTGTTGGAGCAATTTGGATATTCCATTGGCTTACAAATGGCTTGTGGCTTACATGGTGCAGCCAGCAGACCCTTATAAGTAAAGGCATCTTGTTATATGGAGAGGATTCAGGGCAATGTTCAGAATCAGGTTGCTATGGACAAGGATGCAATGGGGCAAGCTTTGAGGGATAGAAGATTGGTTGGTGCATTTTTCTGCTGTCCCTGACGCACCACACGTGATAGAACTCCCTCCTGCACTGTGTCCCAGTTGAACTCCTTCTATTTTATGAAGCAAATACCAAACTACCAGTGCAGCACCAAAAACCCCACAAAAAGTGTAGGAGGGCCAAATGGCTTCACAGTTCAACGGGGAGACACTTAGACCCCAGAGGCCACAGTTTACTTAAAAAGAAAAATATCAGCACTGCTGCCTCATGTTCATTGAAATATCAGAAACAATGTCTTCCAGGTCTCATAGATGCAGACCCAGCTTTGATGGTCTCACTACAAAGAAAGCCAAATCTCCTGAAAACAACATATATTTCAAGTGCCCTATCTCAGAGGCAGTTTCTCAAAAAGCTTTTAGGCCAGCAGAGCTCCATGTTTGTGGAGTGTTTACCCTATCCCTTGCTTTTGGAAACTCCTCTACAACCTCCAAGGTTGTGAACTCCTGAGCATTTTCCATTCCAGATATGTGTTCACTGATTTTCTAACTCTTCTCCTCTAATTGTGTCTTACTTGGGGTGAAGGTAATGTCAAGGCATTGTTCTGGATGAGAGTGGGAGGATATTTGTGCAGCATATATATGCATACAAATTGGATTCATTTTCCAATTTTCATTTTGAAATATTGAATCCCTGACACTAACCCATACCTACTAGACTCAGACAACTCATCCTAATATGATAGAGAAAAATAAGCCAAACCTATAGAAATACAAGCATTTCTTTGGAGGCATGTTGTATAGTTGGACTTGCGTTTTGCATTATATAAGGTAAAAGTTATACATCTAGTCAATTTTTAATCGAAGAAATTCTCCCTGAGTTTTTAAACTTAAAAAATACGAGAATTCTTGTTTCCCTTTCTCTTTAGCCTATTCACACTTGTATATTTATATGCACATATAGAATCCTACCAGGTATCACACGTACATTTTTGAGGTGGCTGACTTGGCATATACAAACTGTGAGAAGAGTTCACTCCTCCTAAACGCTGTTGGAACTGAAAATTCAACCTATAGGGGAGCTTCCTAGTAGAAGAACATTATGCATAAATTCATGTTCAGTAAAATAAATATTTTTGCATCTGTGGATGATATATATTTACTGATGAATTTCGATTGGCATATATATTGCTACTATTAAATGTATGTGAGTGTTTTTTTTTTGGGTGTGTGTGTATAATATATCTGTACACTCTGCAGATGTTTCAAAATATAAAATATATGTGTCTATGTAAACCCTCTAAATTCATTCATGTTCATGTATGTGGATTTATAATCAACTTTTCACAAGATTATAATCAGAAATATTCATCCACCTGAAATACATAATTGTTTCCTAGTACTGAAAACTAACTTCAGTGAATGGGGCATACAAATCCTCATTATTCTACAGAAACTGAACCAGTCTAACATCAATGCAAGTAGACTCCTATGGGACATGATATGTAATTTGACGTTCATATGTATTCAACAATGGTACATTATTATTTCTTCAGTTTTTGCACATTTTAAGTTATACACTTCATCCACAAGTTCACAAATTTATATGCATTTGTTTCAACTTTAATCACTTCTTGCTTCAGAACACAAGTATTGTCAGGGTTTCTTGACAGGTCTTTTCATGAGACTTCTTTCCAAACACATTATTTTAGATTTTCATAATCACTTTTGAAGCAAAACTCACACACTCTTCATGATAAACCAAAACACTAATATTTCCATGAGATATATAACTGGTTGGAATGAATGATTGTGTATCAATATATGATTTCCTTTAATTTTTCAGATATCAATTCAATTCATTATTTAAAGTTCATAAAAGTTGTATTATTTAGTCACAGTATGTTCTATTCATGCTTTATCTCTATGTTCATAGACACAGGGTACACCTCTTTGTACCCCCAATTCTAATTTTAAATATTCAATATATTGCTCCCAGAAATGGTGAAAGAAATACTCATGTCACCTCATTATCACAGTAATATTCTGGACAAAAAATGGAAAGGTCACTCTTATGATTGTACCAAAGCCTAAATGGAAAGTGAACATAGATTACTAAAAACATCCATGTCCAGGTTGCCTAATGCTATCAATTGTCAATCCTGTTGGTGACTACATATTTGTTTCCATCTAATTTATATATTCAAACTCAACGCTGTTGAAAATGACTAATTCTATCACTCACTTTATACTTTGCCTGATTTTGTAATGATTCTATTGATATCTGCTTTTCTACATATTTTCCCCAGTTCACCATAGTGACTGACTCTTCATATGTACTGACATCTACATTCACTCCATAACCGAAACCCTACTGGTAAAGAACTTTTGGTCCAAATCCTATACTCACTCTTCTTCCTAAAGCTATCGACTATCTTCCTAATCCTAACGATTATCACTTTTTGCCTGGATGTTCTCTTCTAAATTCAATCATCATAGGTACAAGGTCCTACTCCCTTGAATATCGAATTATCTGAGACATCTTTGCAGAACATAATTCAAAGCTAAGTATCCCAATCAAGGGGAAAACCCTTCTGGGCTTCAAATCATACCTAGATTTTTGTTTTCATACTTTTATTTCACATCTATATTCTTGTAAATATCACAGGTTCCCAATACCATTATTCATCACACAGAATGATTCATAACCCAAATCAAACCTGTTATTAACCCTAAGCGCACACTGTTCCCTCAATCTCATTTTACAGAAAAGCAGGGACAGAGTGGTTCTTACAATACAGGAAATTATGGGATCTTCCACCTGCTGAGAACCTCAAAGGTCCATGCAGAAATGATACCTGGAGAAGTTGTAGGCAGGTATGAAGGACCTGAGTGAGCAAAAGTCATCTTCCATGGCAAATAACCTGGTCAGGATGAAGGGATGTGTCTGAATCAGCTTCTCTCTTTTTATTGTAGAGAAGATGGACCAAACCAGGCCTGTGTGGAGAGCTGTTCCTGGGTGCCTATGGTTGATATACCATTCTACCTTGTGAAAGTGTCACAGGAAGTAGGGGAAGCCTCCATCTCATGGGACCCTTGGAAGCAACAGTTAGGACAAAGTGGTTGCCAAGGCAGTGACCTCATTCAGTTCCAAAGAATGTGACATACCTCATTTCCTTGGTGATGGAACTCTCTGAAATTTGTATCCAAGAAGCCAGGCACCCAGAGGCAGTCCCAGTCCCAGTCCCAGTGGGCTCACTTGTTTGGATTTACCAAGGACAGAGTCAGTTTTCTTGGTACCTACTGATGTGAGGATGGCCTAATGCCAGGAGAACTCTAAAGAGGGACCTTTCCTGAGAAAGCAAGTAGTGGCTAACCACTTTTTCCTGACAACTACACAGAGTTGAACAAGGAAACAAGATCTGAGAGAAGACAGGCCATTTCGGGGGAACATAGTATGGCCCACAGTCAGAGGAAACTCCGGATAGTCACAGACCTACTTGGGGTAAGGAGGTGCCTTTGTGGGAGTGGGTGTGGGTTTGTTGTTTTGTCTCATGTTCTGAGAATAGGTAGGAAAGGCGGTTTGTTTGGTTTGTAGTGGACAGTTTCTAGTAAGTTGTTTGACAAGGCGAGTGTTTCTTTTTCGGTGTATCCCAATGTGTCCGTTGTTGTAGACATTAAAAAGAGAATGCATTAATTGATGTGTCCTGTCTAGTATAAGTCTTCCCATAATTCATCCTGCCCAATATATGAATGGACTGCAGCTTGTCTTATCGATGTGCAACACCTACTATCTTTCTAAGATGCTGTTTTCTTCCTGAATTCTGGCCACTCTCCAGAATAGGCTCATGGTTTTGTGTCCAAAATATGTACCACCTCCAAGCTCTGTGACATGTCCATGTAATGGATAGCTGAAGAGAATGGCGAGTATTTCAGAAAACTCAGATATCAGTGTGACCAGGAAAGTCTCAGTGCAGAAACCCTGCTTTGGGCAATTTGCTTACTAATTGTTGTGTTGCACTGAATGTCAGGAAGGTCTTTGCCTCAGGCCACCCCTTTGTGAAACCTGAAGAAAACAGTTTTCAAATACAAATGAATGGGCATCACCTGTGGCTTCTGGCTTCATTGCTTTGAGAATGGATGTGTCTGAATCAGCCTCTTGGCCATGTGTGTGGCTGTGACTTAGATTCTCAGCACCTGATGAATCTAAAGAATGATCCCATGCGTGCATCCAAAACCATAAGGGCAAAAAATCATTCATTGTGGATGAAGTCTCTTGCCTTCCTCTGTTAGGTTCCTGAACTCCATCTAGTGAGAATAGGGATTCTTTGGGTCAAATGAGTTCTTCAAATCTTTGCAGAGGTGTTTGGGTTTTCGAATAACTTTAAATCACATAAAGAATCTATTCCTGAAATCAGTAGGCCTCAAATTGGAGAAACACAGAAGAATTAACGGCAGGCTTATTTGATCATTGCTGGTTCACAGAAACGGTGTCCAGGCCACCCTGACTTTAGGCAAATGAGGGGAAAACGAGATGATTTTGGACACTGTCTATGGCTGCGCCCCTCATGGAAACCTCCAGCCAGAGGTTAAGACGAGTTACTATATGGAATAAGATGAGGGCCATGTGGGAGTGTTTCGGTTTTAATTTTGGTCATTTGTGTGGCATTGGAAAAAATGACTGGGTCCACGTGGGCTTGAACTCTGGTGTGATTCCCCTTAGAGACTGGGTTTTAGAACTGAACTCAGAGAAGCATTGCCATGAATTTTGTTAGGATTTCAAGAGGCCACGCATGAAAGTCGCTCTTGGAAATTGAGACCTAGGCCCCAGGTGGATTTCCACAGAGGCCTGGGAATCTCAGCAAGGATATCACATGATTTTATTCTTAAAGACATGGCAGCCATAGTTGAGAGTCAAATCACACATGGACCTCACATTGTAGACCTCAATGGGCCTGGCCTAATGTGACCTTTTGACCACTCTTTGGAAAGCCTTGCCTGTGAGAGTTCTCCAGAGATTTCATTGAAATGAGCTTCCTCACCATTTAATGTTTGCTGAATGAATTGAAACCCACAGTGCCTCCAACTTCATGCTTGAAAAATGGCTAGATAAATACCATGAAATTTTTGAAATTTCTATGACCAGGTGGCACTGGAGAAACATTGGATGTCCTGTTGCTGATCATGAGTATACCAGACAGTGCCTTGATTTACGGAGTTTCATGAAAATGGTGTAGAATAGGATGGCAGTAAGTTGGAGCCTGCTGAGTAGTGGGTCTAGAGCAGTGCTGGGGAGGTGTTTGATAAAACATCCGTGGTAGGGCCATGTGGATCTACCGTTGGATTCCAAATGGCTTGTAACTGACGTGGTACAGCCAGCAGACCCTTATATGTAAAAGCATCTTGTTATATGCAGAGTTTTCAGAGGAAAATTAAGAATCAGGTTGATATGGACAAGGGGGAAATGGGGCAAGCTGTGAGAGATCGAAGCTTATTTGGTGCATTCTCTAGCAGACCCTGACCCACCACACGTGACAGAACTCCCTCCAGCACTCTGTCCCAGATTAGCTCCTAGTATTTCGTGAAACAAATACCAAACTCACAGTGCAGCAGCAAAAACACCACAAAAAGTGGAGGCGGACCAAATGGCTTTACAGTCCACACGGGGAGAAACTTAGTCCCCAGTGGCCTCAGTTTACCTACAAAGAGTGGATTCAGCACTGCTTCATCTTGTTCATTGGAAAATAAGAAACCATGTCCTCCAGGTCACATAGATGCAGACCCAGCTTTGATGGTCTCCCTACAAAGGAAGACAAATCTCCTGAAAACAACATATATTTCAAGGGCGGAAGCTCAGAGGCAGTTTCTCAAAAAGTTTTTAGGCCAGCAGAGCTCCATATTTGTGGAGTGTTTACCCTGTCCCTTAGTTTTGCAAACTCCTCTACCACCTCCAAGGTTCTGAACTCCTGAGCATTTTACATTCCAGATATGTATTCCCTGATTTTGTAACTCTTTTCCTCTAATTGTGTCTTACTTGGGGTGAAGGTAATGTCAAGGCATTCTTCTGGATGAGAGCGGGAGGATATTTGTGCAGCATATATTTACATACACATTGGATTCATTTTCCAATTTTCCATTCGAAATGCTGAATTCCTGACACTAAGCCATACCTAGTAGACTCAGACTATTCATCCTAATATAATGGGGAAAATTAACCCAACACAATAGAAATACAAGCACTTCAGAGGAGACATGTTGTATAGTTGGACTTGACATTTGCATTATATAAGGTAGGAGTTATAAATGTATTCAAATTTTAATGGACATATTCTCCATGTGTTTTTAAACTTAAGAAATATGTGAATTCTTGTTTCCCTTTTCTTTAGCCTATTCACACATGTATATATATATATGCATATATAGAATCCTAGCAGGTATCACACGTACATTTTGTGAGGTGGCTGTCTTAGCAGATACAAATTGTGAGAAGAGTTCACTCCTCCTAAATGCTGTTGGAAATAAAAATTCAACCTATAGGAGACCGTCCTAGTCGAACAACGTTATACATAAAGTCATATTCAGTAAAATAAATAGTTTTGCATTTCTGGATGACATATATTTACTGATGAATTTCGATTGGCATTTATATTGGTACTTTTTAATGTCTGTGAGTGTTGTGTGTGTGTGTGTGTGTGTGTGTGTGTGTGTGTGTGTGTGTATAGATATAGATATAGATATAGATGTACTCTCCAAATTTTTCAAAATATGAAATATATGTGTCTAATATACACTCTCTAAATTCATTCATGTTCATGTATGTGGATTTATAATCAACTTTTCACAAGATTATAATCAGTAATATTCATGCACCTGAAATACATATTTGTTTCCTAGTACTGAAAACTAACTTCAGTGAATGGTGCATACATATCCTAATTATTCTACAGTAACTGACCCAGTCTAACATCAATGCAAGTAGATTCCTATGGGACATGATATGTAATTTGTCATTCATTTGTATTCGACACTGGTACATTATTGTTTCTTCAGTTTTTGCACATCATAGGATATACATTTCACCCACAAGTTCACAAATTAATAGGCATTTGTTTCAACTTTAATCACTTCTTGCTTCAGAACACATGTATTGTCAGGGTTTCTTGACTGGTCTTTTCATGAGACTTCTTACCAAACACATTATTTTGAATTTCCATAATCATTTTGAAGCAAAACTCACAAACTCTTCATGATAAAAGAAAACACTAATATTTCCATTAGATAAATAACTGGTTGGAATTAATGATTGTATATCAATATACGATTTCCTTTAATTTTTCAGATATCAGTTCAATGCATTATTTAAAGTTCAAAAAAGTTATATTATTTATTCACAGTATGGTCTATTCATGCTTTTTCTCTATGTTCATACAAACAGGGTACACCTCTTTGTACAACCAATTCTAATTTTACATCTTCAATATATTGCTCCCAGAAATGGTGAAAGAAATACTCATGTCACCTCATTATCACAGTAATATTCTGGACAAAAAATGGAAAGGTCACACTTATGATTGTACCAAAGCCTAAATAGAAAGTGAACATGGATTTCTAAAAACATCTATGTCCAGGTTGCCTAATGCTGTCAATTGTCAATTCTATTGGTGACTACATATTTGTTTTTTCCTAATTTATATATTCAAACTCAACCCTGTTGAAAATGTCTAATTCTATCACTCACTTTATACTTTGCCTCATTTCGTAATGTTTCTATTGATATCGGCTTTTCTACATATTTTCCCCAGTTCAACATACTGACTGACTCTTCATGTGTGTTGACATTTACATTCACTCTATAACCGAAAGTCTATTGCTAAAGAACTTTTGGTCCAAATCCTATACTCACTCTTCTTCCTAAACCTACCGACTATCTTCCTAATCCTACTGAATATCCCTTTTTGACTGGATGTTCTCTTCTAAATTCAATCATCCAATTTACAAGATCCTATGCCATTGTATTTCGAATTATCTGAGACAACTTTGCAGAACATAATTCAAAGCTAAGTATCCCAATCAAGGGCAACACTATTCTGGGCTTCAAATCATACCTTGATTTCTGTTTTCATACTTATATTTCAACTCTATATTCTTGTAAATATTGCATGTTTCCAATACCATTATTCATCGCACAGAATCATTCCTAACCCAAATGAAACCTGTTTTTAACCCCAAGTATACACTGTTCCCTCAATGAATTTACAGAAGAGCAGGGACAGAGTGGTTCTTACAATACAGAAAAGTTGGGGGCCTTCCACCTGATGAGAACCTCAAATGTCCATGCACAAATGATACCTGGAGAAGTTGTAGGCAGGTATGAAGCACCAGAGAGAGCAAAAGTCCTCTTCCATGGAAAAGAACCTGGTCAGGATGAAGGGATGTGTCTCAATCTGCCTCTCTCTTCTTATTTTAGAGATGATGGACCAAACCAGGCATGAGTGGAGAGCTGTTCCCGGGTGCCAATGGTTGATATACATTCTACCTTATGAAAGTGTCACAGGAAGTAGGGGCAACCTCCATCTTATCTTACCCTTGGAAGCAACTGTTTGGACAAAGTGGGTGCCAAGGCAGGGACCTCATTCAGTTCCAAAGAATGTGACATACCTCATTTCCTTGGTGATGGAACTCTCTGAACTTGGTATCCAAGAAGCCAGGCACCCAGAGGCAGTCCATGTCCCAGTCCCAGTGGGCTCACTTGTTTGGATTTACCAAGGACAGTCAGTTTTCTTGGTACCTAATGATGTGAGGATGGCCAAATGCCAGGAGAGCTGTGAAGATGGATTTTTCCTGAGAAAACAGGTAGTGTCTAACCACTTTTTCCTGACATCTTCACAGAGTTGGTCAATGAAACAAGATCTGAGAGAAGACAGTCCATTTTGGGGGAACATAGTATGGCCCACCAGTCAGAGGACACTCCGGATAGTCACAGACCTACTTGGGGGAAGGAGGTGCCTTTGGAGGAGTGGGTGTGGGTTTGTTGTTTTGTCTCATGTTCTGAGAATAGATAGGAAAGTAGGTTTGTTTGGTTTGGAATGGACAGTTTCTAGTAAGTCATTTGACATGGCGAGTTTTTCTGTTTCTGTGTATTCCCCTGTGTTCGTTGTTGTAGACATTAGAAAAGAGAATGCATTAATGGGTGTGTCCTGTCTAGTATAAATCTTCCCATAATTCATCCTGCCCAATATATGAAAGGACTGCAGCTTGTCTTATCGATGTGCAACACCTGCTATCTTTCTAAGTTGTTGTTTTCTTTCTGAATTCTGGACACTTTCCAGAATAGGCTCATGGATTTGTGTCCAAAATATGTACCACCTCCAAGCTCTGTGACATGGCCATGTACTGGATAGCTGAAGAGAATGGCGAGAATCTCAGACAACTCAGATATCAGCGTGACCAGGAAAGTCTCAGTGCAGAAACCCTGCTTTGGGCCTTTTGCTTACTTATTGTTGTGTTGCACTCAATGTCAGGAAGGTCTTTGCCTCAGGCCACTCCTTTGTGAAGCCTGAAGAAAACAGTTTTCAAATGGAAATGAATGGGCTTCACCTGTGGCTCTTTGCTTAATTGCTTTGGAAAGGGATGTGTCTTTATCAGCCTCTTGGACCTGTGTGTGTTCCTGTGACTTATATTCACAGAACCTGATGGATCTTAAGAATGATCCCATGTGAGCTTCCAAAACCAAAATGGCAAAAATATCATTCATTATGGATGAAGTCTCTTTTCTTCCTCTGTTAGGTTCCTGCACTCCATCAAATGAGAATAGGGATTCTTTGGGTCAAATGAGTTCTTCAAAGCCCTGCAGAGGTGCTTGTGTTTTCGCATGACTCGAAATCACCTAAAGAATCGATACCTAAAATCAGTAGGCATCAAATTGGAGAAACACAGAAGTATTAACGGCAGGCTTATTTGTTCAATCCTGGTTCACAGAAACGGTGTCCAGGCTACCCTGAATTTAGGCAAATGAGGGGCAAAGGAGCTGATTTTGGACACTGTCTTTGGCTGCGCCCCTCATGGAAACCTCCACCCAGAGGTTAAGATGATTGACTATATGGAATAAGATGAGGGCCATGTGGGAGTGTTTTGATTTTAATTTTGATCATTTGTGTGGCATTGGAAAAAATGACTGGGACCACGTGGGCTTGAACTCTGGTGTGATTCCCCTTAGAGACTGGGATTTGAAACTGAACTCAGAGAAGCATTGGCATGAATTTTGTTGGGATTTTAAGAGGCCACGCATGAAAGTCGCTCTTGGAAACTGAGACCTAGGCCCCGGTGGATTTCCACAGAGGCCTGGGAATCTCAGCAAGGATATCACATGATTTTATTCTTAAAGAAATGGCAGCCCATAGTTTAGAGTCAAAACACACATGGACCTCACATTGTAGACCTCAATGGGCCTGGCCTAATGTGACCTTTTGTTCACTCTTTGGGAAGCCTTGCCTGTGAGGGTTCTCCAGAGATTTCATTGAAATGAGCTTCCTCACCATTTAATGTTTGCTGAATGAATTGAAACCCACAGTGCCTCCAACTTCTGCTTGAAAAATGGCTAAAAAATACCATGAAATTTTTGAAATTCCAATGACCAGGTGGCACTGGAGAAACATTGGATGTCCTGTTGCTGATCATGAGTATACCAGACAGTGCCTTGATTTACTGAGTTTCATAAAAATGGTGTAGAACAGAGATGCCAGTAAGTTGGAGTCTGCTGAGTAGTGGGTCTAGAGCAGTGGTGGAGAGGTGTTTGATAAAACATCCGTTGTAGTGCCATGTGGATCTACCATTGGATTCCAAATGGCTTGTAACTGATATGGTGCAGCCAGCAGACCCTTATTGTAAAGGCATCTTGTTATATATGGAGAGTTTTCAGAGGAAAATTAAGAATCAGGTTGATATGGACATGGGGTCAATTGGGCAAGCTGTGAGAGATAGAAGCCTAGTTGGTGCATTCTCTTGCAGACCCAGACCCACCACACGTGACAGAACTCCCTCCAGCACTGTGTCCCAGTTTAGTTCCTAGTATTTCGGGAAACAAATACCAAACTCACAGTGCAGCAGCAAAAACACCACAAAAAGTGGAGGAGAACCAAATGGCTTCACAGTACACACGGGGAGACACTTAGTACCAGTGGTCTCAGTTTACCTACAAAGAGAGGATTCAGCACTGCTTCATCTTGTTCATTGGAAAATAGAAACCATGTCCTCCAGGTCACATAGATGCAGACCCAGCTTTGATGGTCTCACTACAAAGGAAGCCAAATCTCCTGAAAACAACATATATTTCAAGTACAGAAGCTCAGAGGCAGTTTCTCAAAAGTTTTTAGGCCAGCAGAGCTCCATGTTTGTGGAGTGTTTACCCTGTCCCTTAGTTTTGAAACTCCTCTACCACCTCCAAGGTTGTGAACTCCTGATCATTTTCCATTCCAGATATGTATTCCCTGATTTTGTAACTCTTCTCCTCTAATTGTGTCTTACTTGGGGTGAAGGTAATGTCAAGGCATTCTTCTGGATGAGAGCGGGAGGATATTTGTGCAGCATATATTTACATACACATTGGATCATTTTCCAATTTTCCATTCGAAATGCTGAATTCTGACACTAAGCCATACCTAGTAGACTCAGACTATTCATCCTAATATAATGGGGAAAATTAACCCAACACAATAGAAATACAAGCACTTCAGAGGAGACATGTTGTATAGTTGGACTCGACATTTGCTTATATAAGGTAGGGGTTATAATATATTCAAATTTAATGGACATATTCCATGTTTTTTAAACTTAACAAATATGTGAATTCTTGTTTCCCTCTTCTGTAGCCTCTTCACACATGTATATATATATATGCATATATAGAATCCTAGCAGTATCACACGTACATTTTTGTGAGGTGGCTGTCTTGGCAGATACAAATTGTGAGAAGTGTTCACTCCTCCTAAATGCTGTTTGGAAATGAAAATTCAACCTATAGGAGAGCGTCCTAGTAGAACAACTTTATACATAAACTCATGTTCAGTAAAATAAATATTTTGCCTCTGTGGATGATATATATTTACTGATGAATTCAGATTGGCATTTATATTGGTACTTTTTAATGTCTGTGAGTGTTGTGTGTGTGTATGTGTTTGTGTGTGTGTGTGTGTGTGTATATATATAGATATAGATATAGATAGATAGATAGATAGATATAGGTATAGATATAGATATAGATATACTCTCCGAATTTTTCAAAATATAAAATATATGTGTCTAATATACACTCTCTATATCATTCATGTTCATGTATGTGGATTGTAATCAACTTTTCACAAGATTATAATCAGAAATATTCATCCACCTGAAATACATATTTGTTTTGTAGTACTGAAAACTAAATTCAGTGAAAGGTGCATACAAATCCTAATTATTCTACAGTATCTGACCCAGTCTAACATCAATGCAAGTAGACTCCTATGGGACAGTGATATGTAATTTGTCATTCATTTGTATTCGACACTGGTTACATTATTGTTTCTTCAGTTTTTGCACATCATTGGATATACATTTCATCCACAAGTTCACAAATTAATAGGCATTTGTTTCAACATTAATCACTTCTTGCTTCAGAACACATGTATTGTCAGGGTTTCTTGACTGGTCTTTTCATGAGACTTCTTTCCAAACACATTATTTTGAATTTCCATAATCATTTTGAAGCAAAACTCACACACTCTTTATGATAAACCAAAACACTAATATTTCCAATAGATATATAACTGGTTGGAATGAATGATTGTATATCAATATACAATTTCCTTTTTTTTTCAGATATCAGTTCAATTCATTATTTAATGTTCAAAAAAGTTATTTTATTTATTCACAGTATGGTCTATTCGTGGTTTTTCTCTATGTTCATAGAAACAGGGTACACCTATTTGTACCCCCGATTCTAATTTTACATCTTCAATATATTGCTCCAGAAATGGTGAAAGAAATACTCATGACACCTCGTTATCACAGTAATATTCTGGACAAAAAATGGAAAGGTCACACTTATGATTGTACCAAAGCCTAAATGGAAAGTGAACATGGATTTCTAAAACATCCATGTCCATGTTGCCTAATGCTGTCTTCAATCCTATTGGAGACTACATATTTGTTTTTTCCTAATTTATATATTGAAACTCAACCCTGTTGAAAATGTCTAATTCTATCCCTCACTTATACTTTGCCTGATTTCGTATGTTTCCATTGATATCTGCTTTTCTACATATTTTCCCAGTTCAACATAGTGTCTGACTCTTCATATGTGCTGACATTTACATTAACTCTATAACCAAAAGTCTATTGCTAAAGAACTTTTGGTCCAAATCCTATACTCACTCGTCTTCCTAAACCTACCGACTATCTTCCTAATCCTACTGAATATCCCTTTTTGACTGATGTTCTCTCTAAATTCAATCACCAATGTACAAGGTCCTATGCCATTGTATATCAAATTAACTGAGACATGTTTGCAGAACATAATTCAAAGCTAAGTATCCCAATCAAGGGCAAAACCTCTGGGCTTCAAAGCATACCTAGATTTCTTTTTTCAAACTTATATTTCACCTCTATATTCTTGTAAATATTGCAGGTTCCCAATCCATTATTCATCGCACAGAATCATTCATCACCAAATCAAACCTGTTTTTAACCCCAGGTATACACTGTTCCCTCAATCATTTTACAGAAGAGCAGGGACAGAGGGGTTCTTACAATACAGGAAAGTTGGGGATCTTCCACCAGATGAGAACCTCAAATGTCCATGCATAAATGATACATGGAGAAGTTGTAGGCAGGTAGAAGCTCCTGAGAGAGCAAAAGTCATCTTCCATGGCAAACAACCTGGTCAGGATGAAGGGATGTGTCTGAATCTGCCTCTCTCTTCTTATTGTAGACAAGGTGGAACAATCCAGGAGTGAGTGGAGAGCTGTTCCCGGGTGCCAATGGTTGATATACATTCTACCTTATGAAAGGGTCACAGGAAGTAGGGGAAACCTCATCTTATGTACCCTTGGAAGCAACTGTTAGGACAAAGTGGTTGCCAAGGCAGTGACCTCATTCAGTTCCAAAGAATGTGACATACCTCATTTCCTTGGTGATGGAACTCTCTGACTTGGTATCCAAGAAGCCAGGCACCAAGAGGCAGTCCCAGTCCCAGGCCCAGTGGGCTCACTTGGTTTGGATATACCAAGGACAGAGTCAGTTTCTTAGTACCTAATGATGTGAGGATGGCCAAATGCCAGGAGAGCTCTGAAGATGGACCTTTCCTGGAAAACAGGTATGGTAACCACTTTTTCCTGACATCTTCACAGAGGTTGGTCAAGGAAACAAGATCTGAGAGAAGACAGGCCATTTCGGGGGAACTAGTGGGAACAGTATGGCCCACCAGTCAGAGGACACTCCGGATAGTCACAGACCTACATGGGGGAAGGAGGTGCCTTTGTGGGAGTGGGTGTGTGTTTGTTGTTTTGTCTCATGTTCTGAGAATAGATAGAAAAGGCGATTTGTTTGGTTTGGAGCAGACAGTTTCTAGTAAGTCATTTGACAAGGCGAGTGTTTCTGTTTATGTGTATCCCACTGTGTCCGTTGTTGTAGACATTAGAAAAGAGAATGCATTAATGGATGTGTTCTGTCTAGTATAAATCTTCCATAATTCATCCTGCAACATATGAATGGACTGCAGGTTGTCTTATCGATGTGCAACACCTGGTATCTTTCTAAGTTGTTGTTTTCTTCCTGAATTCTGGCCACTCTCCAGAATAGGCTCAGGGATTTGTGTCCAAAATATGTACCACCTCCAAGCTCTGTGACATGGCCATGTACTGGATAGCTGAAGAGAATGGCGAGCATCTCAGAAAACTCAGATTTCTGTGTGACCAGGAAAGTCTCAGTGCAGAAACCCTGCTTTGGGCCTTTTGCTTACTTATTGTTGTGTTGCACTGAATGTCAGGAAGGTCTTTGCCTCAGGCCACCCCTTTGTGAAGCTTGAAGAAAACAGTTTTCAAATGGAAATGAATGGCCTCACCTGTGGCTCTTTGTTTAATTGCTTTGGAAAGGGATGTGTCTTTATCAGCCTCTTGGACCTGTGTGTCTCTGTGACTTAGATTCTCAGCACCTGATGGATCTTAAGAATGATCCCATGTTAGCTTCCAAAACCAAAATGGCAAAAAAATATCATTCATTGTGGATGAAGTCTCTTGCCTTCCTCTGTTAGGTTCCTGCACTCCAACAAATGAGAATAGGGATTCTTTGGATTAAATGAGTTCTTAAAGCCCTGCAGAGGTGCTTGTGTTTTCGCATGACTCTAAATCACCTAAAGAATCCATACCTAAAATCAATAGGCCTCAAATTGGAGAAACACAGAAGTATTAACTGCAGGCTTATTTGTTCACTCCTAGTTCACAGCAACGGTGTCCAGGCTACCCTGAATTTAGGCAAATGAGGGGCAAACGAGCTGATTTTGGACACTGTCTTGGGCTGCGTCCCTCATGGAAACCTCCAGCCAGAGGTTAAGATGATTGACTATATGGAATAAGGTGAGGGCCCTGTGGGAGTGTTTTGGTTTTAATGTTGGTCATTTGTGTGGCATTGGAAAAAATGACTGGGTCCACGTGGGCTTGAACTCTGGTGTGATTCCCCTTAGACACTGGGTTTTGGAACTGAACTCAGAGAAGCATTGCCATGAATTTTGTTGGGATTTTAAGAGGCCACGCATGAAAGTCGCTCTTGGAAACTGAGACCTAGGCCCCGGGTAGATTTCCACTGAGGCCTGGGAATCTCAGCAAGGATATCACATGATTTTATTCTTAAAGAAATGGCAGCCATAATTGAGAGTCAAAACACACATGGACCTCACATTGTTGACCTCAATGGGCCTGGCCTAATGTGACGTTTTGTCCATTCTTTGGGAAGCCTTGCCTGTGACAGTTCTCCAGAGATTTCATTGAAATGAGCTTCCTAATCATTTAATGTTTGCTGAATGAATTGAAACCCACAGTGCCTCCAACTTCATGCTTGAAAAATGGCTAGATAAATACCATGAAATTTTTGAAATTCCTATGACCAGGTGGCACTGGAGAAACATTGGATGTCCTGTTGCTGATCATGAGTATACCAGACAGTGCCTTGATTTACTGAGTTTCATGAAAATGGTGTAGAGCAGAGATGCCAGTAATTTGGAGCCTGCTGAGTAGTGGGTCTAGAGCAGTGGTGGGGAGACGTTTGATAAAACATCCGTGGTAGGACCATGTGCATCTACCATTGGATTCCAAATGGCTTGTAACTGACATGGTGCTGCCAGCAGACCCTTATATGTAAAGGCATCTTGTTATATGGAGAGTTTTAAGAGGAAAATTAAGAATCAGGTTGATATGGACAAGGGGGCAATGGGGCAAGCTGTGAGAGATAGAAGCCTTGTTGGTGCATTCTCTTGCAGACCCTGACCCACCACACGTGACAGAACTCCCTCCAGCACTGTGTCCCAGTTTAGCTGCTAGTATTTCGTGAAACAAATACCAAACTCACAGTGCAGCAGCCTAAAAACCACAAAAAGTGGAGGAGGACCAAATGGCTTCACAGTCCACACGTGGAGACGGGGAGACACTTAGTCCCCAGTGGCCTCAGTTTACCTATAAAGAGAGGATTCAGCCCTGCTTCATCTTGTTCATTGGAAAATAAGAAACCATGTCCTCCAGGTCACATAGATGCAGACCCAGCTTTGATGGTCTCACTACAAAGGAAGCCAAATCTCATGAAAACAACATATATTTCAAGTGCGGAAGCTCAGAGGCAGTTTCTCAAACAGTTTTTAGACCAGCAGAGTTACATGTTTGTGGAGTGTTTACCATGTCCCTTACTTTTGGAAACTCCTAAACCACCTCCAAGGTTGTGAACTCCTGAGCATTTTCCATTCCAGATATGTATTCACTGATTGTGTAACTCTTCTCCTGTAATTGTGTCTTACTTGGGGTGAAGGTAATGTCAAGGCATTGTTTTGGATGAGAGCGGGAGGATATTTGTGCAGCATATATTTACATACACATTGGATTCATTTTCCAATTTTTCATTCGAAGTACTGAATCCATGACACTAACCCATAGCTAGTAGACTCAGACTATTCATCCTAATATAATGGGGAAAATTAACCCAACACAATAGAAATACAAGCACTTCAGAGGAGACATGTTCTATAGTTGGACTTGACATTTGCATTATATAAGGTAGGAGTTATACATCTAGTCAAATTTTAATTGAAATATTCTCCATGTGTTTTTAAACTTAACAAATATGTATACTTGTTTCCAATTTCTGTAGCCTATTCACACATGTATATTTATATGCATATATAGAATCCTACCAGGTATCACACGTACATTTTTGTAAGGTGGCTGTCTTGGCAGATACAAATTGTGAGAAGTGTTCAGTCCTCCTAAATGCTGTTGGAAATGAAAATTCAACCTATAAGAGAGCGTCCTAGAAGAACAACATTATACATAAACTCATGTTCAGAAACATAAATATTTTTGCATCTGTGGATGATATATATTTACTGATGAATTTCGATTGGCATTTATATTGGTACTTTTTAATGTCTGTGAGTGTTTTGTGTGTGTGTGTGTGTGTGTGTGTGTGTGTATAGATATAGATATAGATATACTCTCCGAATTTTTCAAAATATAAAATATATGTGTCTAATATACACTCTCTATATCATTCATGTTCATGTATGTGGATTTGTAATCAACTTTTCACAAGATTATAATCAGAAATATTCATCCACCTGAAATACATATTTGTTTTGTAGTACTGAAAACTAACTTCAGTGAAAGGTGCATACAAATCCTAATTATTCTACAGTATCTGACCCAGTCTAACATCAATGCAAGTAGACTCCTATGGGACATGATATGTAATTTGTCATTCATTTGTATTCGACACTGGTACATTATTGTTTCTTCAGTTTTTGCACATCATAGGATATACATTTCATCCACAAGTTCACAAATTAATAGGCATTTGTTTCAACATTAATCACTTCTTGCTTCAGAACACATGTATTGTCAGGGTTTCTTGACTGGTCTTTTCATGAGACTTCTTTCCAAACATATTATTTTGAATTTCCATAATCATTTTGAAGCAAAACTCACACACTCTTCATGATAAACCAAAACACTAATATTTCCATTAGATATATAACTGTATGGAATGAATGATTGTATATCAATATACAAGTTCCTTTTATTTTTCAGATATCAGTTCAATTCATTATTTAAAGTTCAAAAAAGTTATATTATTTATTCACAGTATGGTCTATTCGTGGTTTTTCTCTATGTTCATAGAAACAGGGTACACCTATTTGTACCCCCGATTCTAATTTTACATCTTCAATATATTGCTCCCAGAAATGGTGAAAGAAATACTCATGTCAGCTCATTATCACAGTAATATTCTGGACAAAAAATGGAAAGGTCACACTTATGATTGTACCAAAGCCTAAATGGAAAGTGAACATGGATTTCTAAAAACATCCATGTCCAGGTTGCCTAATGCTGTCAATTTTCAATCCTATTGGTGACTACATATTTGTTTTTTCCTAATTTATATATTGAAAGTCAACCCTGTTGAAAATGTCTAATTCTATCCCTCACTTTATACTTTGCCTGATTTCGTAATGTTTCCATTGATATCTGCTTTTCTACATATTTTCCCCAGTTCAATATAGTGTCTGACTCTTCATATGTGCTGACATTTACATTCACTCTATAACCAAAAGTCTATTGCTAAAGAACTTTTGGTCCAAATCCTATACTCACTCGTCTTCCTAAACCTACAGACTATCTTCCTAATCCTACTGAATATCCCTTTTTGACTGGATGTTCTCTTCTAAATTCAATCATCCAATGTACAAGGTCCTATGCCATTGTATATGAAATTATCTGACACATCTTTGCAGAACATAATTCAAAGCTAAGTATCCCAATCAAGGGCAAAACCCTTCTGGGCTTCAAAGCATACCTAGATTTCTTTTTTCATACTTATATTTCACCTCTATATTCTTGTAAATATTGCAGGTTCCCAATCCCATTATTCATCGCACAGAATCATTCATCACCAAATCAAACCTGTTTTTAACCCCAGGTATACACTGTTCCTCAATCATTTTACAGAAGAGCAGGGACAGAGGGGTTCTTACAATACAGGAAAGTTGGGGATCTTCCACCAGATGAGAACCTCAAATGTCCATGCACAAATGATACCTGGAGAAGTTGTAGGCAGGTATGAAGCACCTGAGAGAGCAAAAGTCATCTTCCATGGCAAACAACCTGGTCAGGATGAAGGGATGTGTCTGAATCTGCCTCTCTCTTCTTATTGTAGACAAGGTGGAACAATCCAGGAGTGAGTGGAGAGCTGTTCCCGGGTGCCAATGGTTGATATACATTCTACCTTATGAAAGTGTCACAGGAAGTAGGGGAAACCTCCATCTTATGTAACCCTTGGAAGCAACTGTTAGGACAAAGTGGTTGCCAAGGCAGTGACCTCATTCAGTTCCAAAGAATGTGACATACCTCATTTCCTTGGTGATGGAACTCTCTGAACTTGGTATCCAAGAAGCCAGGCACCCAGAGGCAGTCCCAGTCCCAGGCCCAGTGGGCTCACTTGTTTGGATTTACCAAGGACAGAGTCAGTTTTCTTGGTACCTAATGATGTGAGGATGGCCAAATGCCAGGAGAGCTCTGAAGATGGACCTTTCCTGAGAAAACAGGTAGTGGCTAACCACTTTTTCCTGACATCTTCACAGAGTTCGTCAAGGAAACAAGATCTGAGAGAAGACAGGCCATTTCGGGGAAACATAGTATGGCCCACCAGTCAGAGGACACTCCGGATAGTCACAGACCTACTTGGGGGAAGGAGGTGCCTTTGTGGGAGTGGGTGTGGGTTTGTTGTTTTGTCTCATGTTCTGAGAATAGATCGAAAAGGCGGTTTGTTTGGTTTGGAGCAGACAGTTTCTAGTAAGTCATTTGACAAGGCGAGTGTTTCTGTTTATGTGTATCCCACTGTGTCCGTTGTTGTAGACATTAGAAAAGAGAATGCATTAATGGATGTGTCCTGTCTAGTATAAATCTTCCCTATAATTCATCCTGCCCAATATGTGAATGGACTGCAGCTTGTCTTATCGATGTGCAACACCTGCTATCTTTCTAAGTTGTTGTTTTCTTCCTGAATTCTGGCCACTCTCCAGAATGGGCTCAGGGATTTGTGTCCAAAATATGTACCACCTCCAAGCTCTGTGACATGGCCATGTAAAGGATAGTTGAAGAGAATGGCGAGCATCTCAGAAAACTCAGATATCAGTGTGACCAGGAAAGTCTTAGTGCAGAAACACTGCTTTGGGCTTTTTGCTTACTTATTGTTGTGTTGCACTGAATGTCAGGAAGGTCTTTGCCTCAGGCCACCCCTTTGTGAAGCCTGAAGAAAACAGTTTTCAAATGGAAATGAATGGGCCTCACCTGTGGTTCTTTGCTTAATTGCTTTGGAAAGGGATGTGTCTTTATCAGAATCTTGGTCCTGTGTGTGGCTGTGACTTAGATTCTCAGCACCTGATGGATCTTAAGAATGATCCCATGTGAGCTTCCAAAACCAAAATGGCAAAAAATGTCATTCATTGTGGATGAAGACTCTTGCCTTCCTCTGTTAGGTTCCTGCACTCCAACAAATATGAATAGGGATTCTGTGAGTCAAATGAGTTCTTCAAAGCCCTGCAGAGGTGGTTGTATTTTCGCATGACTCTAAATCACCTAAAGAATCGATACCTAAAATCAGTAGCCCTCAAATTGGAGAAACATAGAAGTATTAACGGCAGGCTTATTTGTTCACTCCTGGTTCACAGCAACGGTGTCCAGGCTACCCTGAATTTAGGCAAATGAGGGGCAAACGAGCTGATTTTGGACACTGTCTTGGGCTGCACCCCTCATGAAACCTCCAGCCAGAGTTTAAGATGATTGACTATATGGAATAAGGTGAGGGCCATGTGGGAGTGTTTTGGTTTTAATGTTGGTCATTTGTGTGGCATTGGAAAAAATGACTGGTTCCACGTGGGCTTGAACTCTGGTGTGATTCCCCTTAAACACTGGGTTTTGGAACTGAACTCAGAGAAGCATTGCTATGAATTTTGTTGGGATTTTAAGAGGCCACGCATGAAAGTCGCTCTTGGAAACTGAGACCTAGGCCCCGGGTAGATTTCCACAGAGGCCTGGGAATCTCAGCAAGGATATCACATGATTTTATTTTTAAAGAAATGGTAGCCATAGTTGAGAGTCAAAACACACATGCACCTCACATTGTAGACCTCAATGGGCCTGGCCTAATGTGACCGTTTGTCCATTCTTTGGGAAGCCTTGCCTGTGAGATTTCTCCAGAGATTTCATTGAAATGAGCTTCCTCACCATTTAATCTTTGCTGAATGAATTGAAACCCACAGTGCCTCCAACTTCATGCTTGAAAAATGGCTAGATAAATACCATGAAATTTTTGAAATTCCTATGACCAGGTGGCACTGGAGAAACATTGGATGTCCTATTACTGATCATGAGTATACCAGACAGTGCCTTGATTTACTGAGTTTCATGAAAATGGTGTAGAACAGAGATGCCAGTAAGTTGGAGCCTGCTGAGTAGTGGGTCTAGAGCAGTGCTGGGGAGGTGTTTGATAAAACATCCGTGGTAGGGCCATGTGGATCTACCATTGGATTCCAAATGGCTTGTAACTGACATGGTGCTGCCAGCAGACCCTTATATGTAAAGGCATCTTGTTATATGGAGAGTTTTAAGAGGAAAATTAAGAATCAGGTTGATATGGACAAGGAGGCAATGGGGCAAGCTGTGAGAGATAGAAGCCTAGTTGGTGCATTCTCTTGCAGACCATGACCCACCACACGTGACAGAACTCCCTCCAGCACTGTGTCCCAGTTTAGCTGCTAGTATTTCGTGAAACAAATACCAAACTCACAGTGCAGCAGCCTAAACACCACAAAAAGTGGAGGAGGACCAAATGGCTTCACAGTACACACGGGGAGATGGGGAGACACTTAGTCTCTAGTGGCCTCAATTTACCTAAAAAGAGAGGATTCAGCACTGCTTCATCTTGTTCATTGGAAAATAAGAAACCATGTCCTCCAGGTCACATAGATGCAGACCCAGCTTTGATGGTCTCACTACAAAGGAAGCCAAATATCATGAAAACAACATATATTTCAAGTGCGGAAACTCAGAGGCAGTTTCTCAAAAAGTTTTTAGGCCAGCAGAGTTACATGTTTGTGGAGTGTTTACCATGTCCCTTACTTTTGGAAACTCCTAAACCACCTCCAAGGTTGTGAACTCCTGACCATTTTCCATTCCAGATATGTATTCACTGATTGTGTAACTCTTCTCCTCTAATTGTGTCTTACTTGGGGTGAAGGTAATGTCAAGGCATTCTTCTGGATGAGAGCACGAGGATATTTGTGCAGCATATATTTACATACACATTGGATTCATTTTCCAATTTTCCATTTGAAGTACTGAATTCCGGACACTAAAACTTACCTAGTAGACTCAGACTATTCATCCTAATATAATGGGGAAATTCAACCAAACACAATAGAAATACAAGCACTTCAGAGGAGACATGTTGTATAGTTGGACTTGACATTTGCATTATATAAGGTAGGAGTTATAAATCTCGTCAAATTTTAATTGAAATATTCTCCATCTCTTTTTAAACTTAACAAATATGTGAATTCTTGTTTCCTTTTTCTGTAGCCTATTCACACATGTATATTTATATGCATATATAGAATCCTACCAGGTATCACACATACATTTTTGTGAGGTGGCTGTCTTGGCAGATACAAATTGTGAGAAGTGTTCACTCCTCCTAAATGCTGTTGGAAATGAAAATTCAACCTATAGGAGAACGTGTAGTAGAACAAAATTATGCATAAACTCATGTTCAGTAAAATAAATATTTTTGCATCTGTGGATGATATATATTTACTGATGAATTTCGATTGGCATTTATATTGGTACTTTTTAATGTCTGTGAATGTTGTGTGTGTGTGTGTGTGTGTCTTTGTGTGTGTGTGTGCCTGTGTGTGTGTGTGTCTGTGTGTGTGTATAGACATAGATATATATATACTCTCCAAATTTTTCAAAATATGAAAAAATGTGTCTAATATATACTCTCTAAATTCATTCATGTACATGTATGTGGATTTATAATCAACTTTTCACAAGATTATAATCAGAAATATTCATCCACCTGAAATACATATTTGTTTCATAGTACTGAAACCTAACTTCAGTGAATGGTGCATACAAATCCTAATTACTCTACAGTAACTGACCCAGTCTAACATCAATGCAAGAAGACTCCTATGGGACATGATATGTAATTTGTCATTCATTTGTATTCGACACTGGTACATTATTGTTTCTTCAGTTTTTGCACATCATAGGATATACATTGCATCCACAAGTTCACAAATTAATAGGCATTTGTTTCAACTTTAATCACTTCTTGCTTCAGAACACATGTATTGTCAGGGTTTCTTGACTGGTCTTTTCATCAGACTTCTTTCCAAACACATAATTTTGAATTTCCATAATATTTTTGAAGCAAAACTCACACACTCTTCATGATAAACCAAAACACTAATATTTCCAATAGATATATAACTGGTTGGAATGAATGATTGTATATCAATATACGATTTCCTTTAATTTTTCAGATATCAGTTCAATTCATTATTTAAAGTTGAAAAAAATATATTATTTATTCACAGTATGGTCTATTCATGCTTTTTTTCTATGTTCATAGAAACAGGGTACACCTCTTTGTACCCCGATTCTAATATTACATCTTCAATATATTGCTCCCAGAAATGGTGAAAGAAATACTCATGTCAGCTCATTATCACAGTAATATTCTGGACAAAAAATGGAAAGGTCACACTTATGATTGTACCAAAGCCTAAATGGAAAGTGAACATGGATTTCTAAAAACATCCATGTCCAGGTTGCCTAATGCTGTCAATTTTCAATCCTATTGGTGACTACATATTTGTTTTTTTCCTATTTATATATTCAAACTCAACCCTGTTGAAAATGTCTAATTCTATCCCTCACTTTATACTTTGCCTGATTTCGTAATGTTTCTATTGATATCTGCTTTTCTACATATTTTCCCCAGTTCAACATAGTGACTGACACTTCATATGTGCTGACATTTACATTCACTCTATAACCAAAAGTCTATTGCTAGAGAACTTTTGGTCCAAATCCTGTACTCACTCGTCTTCCTAAACCTACCGACTATCTTCCAAATCCTACTGAATATCCCTTTTTGACCTGATGTTCTCTTCTAAATTCTATCATCCAATGTAAAACGTCCTATGCCATTGTAATTCGAATTATCTGAGACATCTTTGCAGAACATAATTCAAAGCTAAGTATCCCAATCAAGGGCAAAACCCTTCTGGGCTTCAAATCATACCTAGATTTCTGTTTTCATACTTATATTTCACCTCTATATTCTTGTAAATATTGCAGGTTCCCAATGCCATTATTCATCGCACAAAATCATTCGTCAACAAATCAAACCTGTTTTTAACCCCAAGTATACACTGTTCCCTCAATCATTTTACAGAAGAGCAGGGACAGAGGGGTTCTTACAATACAGGAAAGTTGGGGATCTTCCACCAGATGAGAACCTCAAATGTCCATGCACAAATGATACCTGGAGAAGTTGTAGGCAGGTATGAAGCACCTGAGAGAGCAAAAGTCATCTTCCATGGCAAACATCCTGGTCAGGATGAAGGGATGTGTCTGAATCTGCCTCTGTCTTCTTACTGTAGACAAGGTGGAACAATCCAGGCCTGAGTGGAGAGCTCTTCCCGGGTGCCAATGGTTGATATACATTCTACCTTATGAAAGTGTCACAGGAAGTAGGGGAAACCTCCATCTTATGTAACCCTTGGAAGCAACTGTTAGGACAAAGTGGTTGCCAAGGCAGTGACCTCATTCAGTTCCAAAGAATGTGACATACCTCATTTCCTTGGTGATGGAACTCTCTGAACTTGGTATCCAAGAAGCCAGGCACCCAGAGGCAGTCCCAGTCCCAGGCCCAGTGGGCTCACTTGTTTGGATTTACCAAGGACAGAGTCAGTTTTCTTGGTACCTAATGATGTGAGGATGGCCAAATGCCAGGAGAGCTCTGAAGATGGACCTTTCCTGAGAAAACAGGTAGTGGCTAACCACTTTTTCCTGACTTCTTCACAGAGTTGGTCAAGGAAACATGATCTGAGAGAAGACAGGCCATGTCAGGGGAACATAGTATGGCCCACCAGTCAGAGGATACTTCGGATAGTCAAAGACCTACTTGGGGGCAGGAGGTGCCTTTGTGGGACTGGGTGTGGGTTTGTTGTTTTGTCTCATGTTCTGAGAATAGATAGGAAAGGCGTTTTGTTTGGTTTGGAGTGGACAGTTTCTAGTAAGTCATTTGACACGGCGAGTGTTTCTGTTTCTGTGTATCCCACTGTGTCCGTTGTTGTAGACATTAGAAAAGAGAATGCATTAATGGATGTGTCCTGTCTAATATAAATCTTCCCTATAATTCATCCTGCAAAATATATGAATGGACTGCAGCTTGTCTTATCGATGTGCAACACCTGCTATCTTTCTAAGTTGTTGTTTTCTTCCTGAATTCTGGCCACTCTCCAGAATAGCCTCATGGATTTGTGTCCAAAATATGTACCACCTCCAAGCTCTGTGACATGGCCATGTACTGGATAGTTGAAGAGAATGGCGAGCATCTCAGAAAACTCAGATATCAGTGTGACCAGGAAAGTCTCAGTGCAGAAACACTGCTATGGGCTTTTTGCTTACTTATTGTTGTGTTGCACTGAATGTCAGGAAGGTCTTTGCCTCAGGCCACCCCTTTGTGAAGCCTGAAGAAAACAGTTTTCAAATCGAAATGAATGGGCCTCACCTGTGGCTCTTAGCTTAATTGCTTTGGAAAGGCATGTGTCTTTATCAGCCTCTTGGACCTGTGTGTGGCTGTGGCTTAGATTCTCAGCACCTGATGGATCTTAAGAATGATCCCATGTGAGCTTCCAAAACCACAATGGCAAAAAATATCATTCATTTTGGATGAAGTCTCTTGCCTTTCTCTGTTAGGTTGCTGCACTCCATCAAATGAGAATAGGGATTATTTGGGTGAAATGAGTTCTTCAAAGCCCTGCAGAGGTGCTTGTGTTTTCGCTTGACTCTAAATCACCTAAAGAATTGATACCTAAAATCAGTAGACCTCAAGTTGGAGAAACATAGAAGTATTAACGGCAGGTTTATTTGTTCACTCCTGGTTCACAGAAACGGTGTCCAGGCTACCCTGACTTTAGGCAAATGAGGGGCAAACGAGCTGATTTTGGACACTGTCTTTTGCTGCGCCCCTCATGGAAACCTCCAGCCAGAGTTTAAGATGATTGACTATATGGAATAAGATGAGGGCTATGTGGGAGTGTTTTGGTTTTAATGTTGCTCATTTGTGTGGCATTGGAATAAATGACTGTGTCCACGTGGGCTTGAACTCTGGTGTGATTCCCCTTAGAGACTGGGTTTTGGAACTGAACTCAGAGAAGCATTGCCATGAATTTTGTTGGGATTTTAAGAGGCCACGCATGAAAGTCGCTCTTGGAAACTGAGACCTAGGCCCCGGGTGGATTTCCACAGAGGCCTGGGAAACTCAGCAAGGATATCACATGATTTTATTCTTAAAGAAATGGCAGCCATAGTTGAGAGTCAAAACACACATGTACCTCACATTGTAGACCTCAATGGGCCTGGCCTTGTGACCTTTTGTCCACTCTTTGGGAAGCCTTGCCTTTTAGAGTTCTCCAGAGATTTCATTGAAATGACCTTCCTCACCATTTAATGTTTGCTGCATGAATTGAAACCCACAGTGCCTCCAACTTCATGCTTGAAAAATGGCTAGATAAATACCATGAAATTTTTGAAATTCCTATGACCAGGTGGCACTGGAGAAACATTGGATGTCCTGTTGCTGATTATGAGTATACCAGACAGTGCCTTGATTTACTGAGTTTCATGAAAATGTTGTAGAACAGAGATGCCAGTAAGTTGGAGCCTGCTGAGTACTGGGTCTAGAGCAGTGGTGGGGAGGTGTTTGATAAAACATCCGTGGTAGGGCCATGTGGATCTACCATTGGATTCCAAAGGGCTTGTAACTGACATGGTGCAGCCAGCAGACCCTTATATGTAAAGGCATCTTGTTATATGGAGAGTCTTCAGAGGAAAATGAAGAATCAGGTTGATATGGACAAGGGGGCAATGGGCCAAGCTGTGAGAGATAGAAGCCTAGTTGGTGCATTCACTTGCAGACCCTGACCCACCACACGTGACACAACTCCCTCCAGCACTGTATCCCAGTTTAGCTCCTAGTATTTCGTGAAACAAATACCAAACTCACAGTGCAGCAGGAAAAACACCACAAAAAGTGGAGGAGGACCAAATGGCTTCACAGTCCACACGGGGAGACACTTAGTCTCCAGTGGCATCAGTCAACCTACAAACAGAGGATTCAGCACTGCTTCATCTAGTTCTTTGGAAAATAAGAAACCATGTCCTCCAGGTCACATAGATGCAGACCCAGCTCTCATAGTGTCACTACAAAGGAAGCCAAATCTCCTGAAAACAACATATATTTCAAGTGCGGAATCTCAGAGGAGTTTCTCAAAAAGTTTTTAGGCCAGCAGAGCTCCATGTTTGTGGAGTGTTTACCCTGTCCCTTAGTTTTGGAAACTTTTCTACCACCTCCAAGGTTGTGAACTCCTGAGCATTTTCCATTCCAGATATATATTCACTGATTTTGTAACTCCTCTCCTCTAATTGTGTCTTACTTGGGGTGAAGGTGATGTCAAGGCATTCTTCTGGATGAGAGCGGGAGGAAATTATGCAGCATATATTTACATACGCATTGGATTCATTTTCAAATTTTCCATTCGAAGTACTGAATCCCTGACATTAACCCATACCTGGTAGACTTAGACAGTTCATCCTAATATAATGGGGAAAATTAACCCAACACAATAGAAATACAAGCACTTCAGAGGAGACATGTTGTATAGGTGGACTTGACCTTTGCATTATATAAGGTAGGAGTTATAAATCTAGTCAAATTTTAATTGAAATATTCTCCATGTGTTTTTAAACTTAACAAATATGTGAATTCTTGTTTCCCTTTTCTGTAGCCTATTCACACATGTATATTTATATGCATATATAGAATCCTACCAGGTATCACATGTACATTTTTGTGAGGTGGCTGTCTTGGCAGATACAAATTGTGAGAAGAGTTCACTCCTCCTAAATGCTGTTGGAAATAAAAATTCAACCTATAGGAGAGCGTCCTAGTACAACAACATTATACATAAACTCATGTTCAGTAAAATAAATATGTTTGCATCTGTGGATGATATATATTTACTGATGAATTTCGATTGGCATTTATATTGGTACTTTTTAATGTCTGTGAGTGTTGTGTGTGTGTGTGTGTGTGTGTGTGTGCGTGTGTGTGTGTGTATATATATATATATATATATATATATATATATATATATATATATAGATAGATAGATATAGATATATATATATAGATGTAGATATAGATATAGATATACTCTCCAAATTTTTCAAAATATGGAATATATGTGTCTAATATACACTCTCTAAATTCATTCATGTTCATGTATGTGGATTTGTAATCAAATTTTCACAAGATTATAATCAGAAATATTCATCCACTTGAAATACATATTTGTTTCCTAGTACTGAAAACTAACTTCAGTGAATTGTGCACACAAATCCTAATTATTCTACAGTAACTGACCCAGTCTAACATCAATGCAAGTAGACTCCTATGGGACATGATATGTAATTTGTCATTCATTTGTATTCGACACTGCTACATTATTGTTTCCTCAGTTTTTGCACATCATAGGATATACATTTCATCCACAAGTTCACAAATTAATAGGCATTTGTTTCAACTTTAATCACTTCTTGCTTCAGAACACATGTATTTTCAGGGTTTCTTGAATGGTCTTTTCATAAGACTTCTTTCCAAACACATTATTTTGAATTTCCATAATCATTTTGAAGCAAAACTCACACACTCTTTATGATAAACCAAAACATTAATATTTCCATTAGATATATAACTGGTTGGAATGAATGATTGTATATCAATATACGACTTCCTTTAATTTTTCAGATATCAGTTCAATTCATTATTTAAAGTTCAAAAAAGTTATATTATTTATTCACAGTATGGTCTATTCATGCTTTTTCTCTATGTTCATAGAAACAGGGTACACCTCTTTCTACCCCCGATTCTATTTTACATCTTCAATATATTGCTCCCAGAAATGGTGAAAGAATTACTCATGTCACCTCATTATCACAGTAATATTCTGGACAAAAAATGGAAAGGTCACACTTATGATTGTACCAAAGCCTAAATAGAAAGTGAACATGGATTTCTAAAAACATCCATGTCCAGGTTGCCTAATGCTGTCAATTGTCAATCCTATTGGTGACTACATTTTTGTTTTTTGCTAGTTTATATATTCAAACTCAACCCTGTTGAAAATGTCTAATTCTATCACTCACTTTATACTTTGCCTGATTTCATAATGTTTCTATTGATATCTGCTTTTCTACATATTTTCCCCAGTTCAACATAGTGACTGACTCTTCATATGTGCTGAAATATACTTTCACTCTATAACTGAAAGTCTATTGCTAAAGAACTTTTGGTCCAAATCCTATACTCACTCTTCTTCCGAAACCTACTGACTATCTTCCTAATCCTACTGAATATCCCTTTTTGACTAGATGTTCTCTTCTAAATTCAATCATCCAATGTACAAGGTCCTATGCCATTGTATATCAAATTATCTGAGACAAATTTGCAAAACATAATTCAAAGTTCAGTATCCCAATCAAGGGCAGAACCCTTCTGGGCTTCAAATCATACCTAGATTTCTGTTTTCATACTTATATTTCACCTCATTATTCTTGTAAATATTTCAGGTTCCCAATACCATTATTCATCGCACAGAGTCATACGTAACCAAAATCAAACCTGTTTTTAACCCCCAGTATACACTGTTCCCTCAATCATTTTACAGAAGAGCAGGGACAGAGTGGTTCTTACAATACAGGAGAGTTGGGGACCTTCCACATGAAGAGAACCTCAAATGTCCATGCACAAATCATACCTGGAGAAGTTGTAAGCAGGTATGAAGCACCTGAGAGAGCAAAAGTCATCTTCCATGGCAAACAACCTGGTCAGGATGAAGGGATGTGTCTGAATCGGCCTCTCTCTTCTTATTGTAGAGAACATGGACCAAACCAGGCCTGGGTGGAGAGCTGTTCCCGGGTGCCAATGGTTGATATAAATTCTACCTTATGAAAGTGTCAGAGGAAGTAGGGGCAAACTCCATCTTATGTTACCCTTGGAAGCAACTGTTAGGACAAAGTGGTTGCCAAGGCAGTGACCTCATTCAGTTCCAAAGAATGTGACATACCTCAGTTCCTTGGTGATGGAACTCTCTGAACTTGGTATCCAAGAAGCCAGGCACCCAGAGGCAGTCCCAGTCCCAGTCCCAGTGGGCTCACTTGTTTTGATTTACCAAGGACAGAGTCAGTTTTCTTGGTACCTAATGATGTGAGGAAGGCCAAATGCCAGGAGAGCTCTGAAGATGGACCTTTCCTGAGAAAACAGGTAGTGGCTAACCACTTTTTCCTGACTTCTTCACAGAGTTGTTCAAGGAAACAAGATCGGAGAGAAGACAGGACATTTCGGGGGAACATAGTATGGCCCACCAGTCAGAGGACACCCCAGATAGTCACAGACCTACTTGGGGGAAGGAGGTGCCTTTGTGGGAGTGCGTGTGGGTTTGTTGTTTTGTCTCATGTTCTGAGAATAGATAGGAAAGTAGGTTTGTTTGGTTTGGAGTGGACAGTTTCTAGTAAGTCATTTGACACGGCGAGTGTTTCTGTTTCTGTGTATTCCACTGTGTCCATTGTTGTAGATATTAGAAAAGAGAATGCATTAATGGATGTGTCCTGTCTAGTATAAATCTTCCCATAATTCATCCTGCCAATATATAAATGGACTGCAGCTTGTCTTATCGATGTGCAACATCTGCTATCTTTCTAAGTTGTTGTTTTCTTCCCGAATTCTGGCCACTCTCCAGAATAGGCTCATGGATTTGTGTCCAAAATGGTACCACCTCCAAGCTCTGTGACATGGCCACGTACTGGATAGCTGAAGAGAATGGCGAGCATCTCAGAAAACTCAGATATCAGTGTGACCAGGAAAGTCTCAGTGCAGAAACCCTGCTTTGGGCCTTTTGCTTACTTATTGTTGTGTTGCACTGAATGTCAGGAAGGTCTTTGCCTCAGGCCACCCCTTTGTGAAGCCTGAAGAAAACAGTTTTCAAATGGAAATGAATGGGCCTCCCCTGTGGCTCTTCGCTTAATTGCTTTGGAAAGGGATGTGTCTTTATCAGACTCTTGGACCTGTGTGTGGCTGTGACTTAGATTCTCAGCACCTGATGGATCTTAAGAATGATCCCATGTGAGCTTCCAAACCCAAAATGGCAAAAAATATCATTCATTGTGAATGAAGTCTCTTGCTTTCCTCTGTTAGGCTCCTGCACTCCATCAAATGAGAATAGGGATTCTTTGGGTCAAATGAGTTCTTCAAAGCCCTGCAGAGGTGCTTGTGTTTTCGCATGACTCGAAATCACCTAAAGAATCGATACCTAATTTCGGTAGGCCTCAAATTGGAGAAACACAGAAGTATTAACGGCAGGCTTATTTGTTCACTCCTCATTCACAGAAACGGTTTCCAGGCTACCCTGACTTTAGGCAAATGAGGGGCAAACGAGCTGATTTTGGACACTTTCTTGGGCTGCGCCCCTAATGGAAACCTCCAGTCAGAGGTTAAGATGATTGACTATATGGAATAAGATGAGGGCCATGTGGGAGTGTTTTGGTTTTAATTTTGGTCATTTGTGTGGCATTGAAAAAATGACTGGGTGTACGTGGGCTTGAAATCTGGTGTCATTCCCCTTAGAGACTGGGTTTTGGAAGTGAACTCAGAGAAGCATTGCCATGAATTTTGTTGGGATTTTAAGAGGCCACGCATGAAAGTCACTCTTGGAAACTGAGACCTAGGCCCCGGGTGGATTTCTACAGAGGCCTGGGAATTTCAGCAAGGATATCACATGATTTTATTCTTAAAGAAATGGCAGCCATAGTTGAGAGTCAAAACACACATGGACCTCACATTGTAGACCTCAATGGGCCTGGCCTAATGTAACCTTTTTCCACTCTTTGGGAAGCCTTGCCTGTGAGAGTTCTCCAGAGAATTCATTGAAATGAGCTTCCTCACCATTTAATGTTTGCTGAATGAATGGAAACCCCCATTGCCTCCAACTTCATGCTTGAAAAATGGCTAGATAAATACCATGAAATTTTTGAAATTCCTATGACCAGGTGGCACTGGAGAAACATTGGATGTCCTGTTGCTGATTATGAGTATACCAGACAGTGCCTTGACTTAATGAGTTTCATGAAAATGGTGTAGAACAGAGATGCCAGTAAGTTGGAGCCTGCTGAGTAGTGGGTCTAGAGCAGTGGTGGGGAGGTGTTTGATAAAACATCCGTGGTACGGCCATGTGGATCTACCATTGGATTCCAAAGGGCTTGTAACTGACATGGTGCAGCCAGCAGACCCTTATATGTAAAGGCATCTTGTTATATGGAGAGTTTTCAGAGGAAAATGAAGAATCAGGTTGATATGGACATGGGGGCAATGGGGCAAGCAGTGAGAGATAGAAGCCTAGTTGGTGCATTCTCTTGTAGACCCTGACCCACCACACGTGACAGAACTCCCTCCAGCACTGTGTCCCAGTTTAGCTCCTAGTATTTCGGGAAACAAATACCAAACTTAGAGTGCAGCAGAAAAATAACCACAAAATATGGAGGAGGACCAAATGGCTTCAGTGTCCACACGGGGACACAATTTGTCTTCAGTGGCCTCAGTTTACCTACAAAGAGAGAATTCAGCACTGCTTCATCTTGTTCATTGGAAAATAAGAAACCATGTCCTCCAGGTCACATAGATGCAGACCCAGCTTTGATGGTCTCACTACAAAGGAAGCCAAATCTCTTGAAAACAACATATAATTCAAGTGCGGAAGCTCAGAGGCAGTTTATCAAAAAGTTTTTAGGCCAGCAGAGCTCCATGTTTGTGGAGTGTTTACCCTGTCCCTTAGTTTTGGAAACTCCTCTACCACCTCCAAGGTTGTGAGCTCCTGAGCATTTTACATTCCAGATATGTATTCACTGATTTTGTAACTCTTCTCCTCTAATTGTGTCTTACTTGGGGTGAAGGTAATGTCAAGGCATTCTTCTGGATGAGAGCGGGAGGATATTTGTGCAGCATATATTTACATACGCATTGGATTCATTTTCCAATTTTCCATTCGAAGTACTGAATCCCTGACACTAACCCATACTCAGTAGACTCAGACTATTCATCCTAATATAATGGGGAAAATTAACCCAACACAATAGAAATACAAGCACTTCAGAGGAGACATGTTGTATAGTTGGACGTGACATTTGCATTATATTAGTTAGGAGATATAAATCTAGTCAAATTTTAATGGAAATATTCTCCATGTGTTTTTAAACTTAACAAATATATGAATGCTTGTTTCCCTTTTCTGTAGCCTATTCACACAAGTATATTTATATGCATATATAGAATCCTACCAGGTATCACACGTACATTTTTGTGAGGTGGCTGTCTTGGCAGATACAAATTGTGAGAAGAGTTCACTCCTCCTAAATGCTGTTGGAAATGAAAATTCAACCTATAGGAGAGCGTCCGAGTAGAACAACATTATAGATAAACTCATGTTCAGTAAAATAAATATGTTTGCATCTGTGGATGATATATATTTACTGATGAATTTCGATTCGCATGTATATTGGCACTTTTTAATGTCTGTGAGTGTTGTGTGTGTGTGTGTGTGTGTGTGTGTGTGTGTAGATATAGATATAGATATACTCTCCAAATTTTTCAAAATATGAAATATATATGTCTAATATACAGTCTCTAAATTCATTCATGTTCATGTATGTGGATTTATAATCCACTTTTCACAAGATTATAATCAGAAATATTCATCCACCTGAAATACATATTTGTTTCCTAGTACTGAAAACTAACTTCAGTGAATGGTGCATACAAATCCTAATTATTCTACAGTAACTGACCCAGTCTAACATCAATGCAAGTAGACTCCTATGGGACATGATATGTAATTTGTCATTCATTTGTATTCGACACTGGTACATTATTGTTTCTTCAGTTTTTGCACATCATAGGATATACATTTCATCCACAAGTTCACAAATTAATAGGCATTTGTTTCAACTTTAATCACTTCTTGCTTCTGAACACATGTATTCTCAGGGTTTCTTGACTGGTCTTTTCATGAGACTTCTTTCCATACACATTATTTTGAATTTCCATAATCATTTTTAAGCAAACCTCACACACTCTTCATGATAAACCAAAACACTAATATTTCCATTAGATATATCACTGGTTGGAATGAATGATTGTATATCAATATACGATTTCCTTTAATTTTTCAGATATCAGTTTAATTCATTATTTAAAGTTCAAAAAAGTTATATTATTTATTTCAGTATGGTCTATTCATGCTTTTTCTCTATGTTCATAGAAACAGGGTACACCTCTTTGTACCCCGATTCTTATTTTACATCTTCAATATATTGCTCCCAGAAATGGTGAAAGAAATACTCATGTCACCTCATTATCACAGTAATATTCTGGACAAAAAATGGAAAGGTCACACTTATGATTGTACCAAAGCCTAAATGGAAAGTGAACATGGATTTCTAAAAACATCCATGTCCAGGTTGCCTAATGCTGTCAATTGTCACTCCTATTGGTGACTACATATTTGTTTTTTCCTAATTTATATATTGAAACTCAACCCTGTTGAAAATGTCTAATTCTATCCCTCACTTTATACTTTGCCTGATTTCGTAATGTTTCCATTGATATCTGCTTTTCTACATATTTTCCCCAGTTCAATATAGTGTCTGACTCTTCATATGTGCTGACATTTACATTCACTCTATAACCAAAAGTGTATTGCTAAAGAACTTTTGGTCCAAATCCTATACTCACTCTTCTTCCTAAACCTACCGACTATCTTCCTAATCATACTGAATATCCCTTTTTGACTGGATGTTCTCTTCTAAATTAAATCATCCAATGTACAAAGTCCTATGCCATTGTATATCGAATTATCTGAGACATCTTTGCAGAACATAATTCAAAGCTAAGTATCCCAATCAAGGGCAAAACCCTTCTGGGATTCAAATCATACCTAGATTTCTCTTTTCATACTTATATATCACCTCTATATTCTTGTAAATATTGCAGGTTACCAATACCATTATTCATCGCACAGAATCGTTCGTAACCCAAATCAAACCTGTTTTTAACCCCAAGTATACACTGTTCCCTCAATCATTTTACAGAAGAGCAGGGACAGAGTGGTTCTTACAATACAGGAAAGTTGGGGACCTTCCACCTAATGAGAACCTCAAATGTCCATGCAAAAATGATACCTGGAGAAGTTGTACACAGGTATGAAGCAACTGAGAGAGCAAAAGTCATCTTCCATGGCAAACAACCTGGTCAGAATGAAGGGATGTTTCTGAATCTGCATCTCTCTTCTTATTGTAGAGAAGAGGGACCAAACCAGTCCTTAGTGGAGATTTGTTCCCGGGTGCCAATGGTTGATATACATTCTACCTTATGAAAGTGTCACAGGAAGTAGGGGCAACCTCCATCTTATGTTACCCTTGGAAGCAACTGTTAGGACAAAGTGGTTGCCAAGGCAGTGACCTCATTCAGTTCCAAAGAATGTGACATACCTCATTTCCTTGGTGATGGAACTCTCTGAACTTGGTATCCAAGAAGCCAGGCACCCAGATGCAGTCCCAGTCCCAGTCCCAGTGGGCTCACTTGTTTGGATTTCCCAAGGACAGAGTCAATTTTCTTGGTACCTAATGATGTGAGAATGGCCAAATGTCAGGAGAGCTCTGAAGGTGGACCATTTCTGAGAAAACAGGTAGTGGCTAACCACTTTTTCCTGACATCTTCACAGAGTTGGTCAAGGAAACACAATCTGAGAGAAGACAGGCCATTTCGGGGGAACATTGTATGGCCCACTGGTCAGAGGACACTCCGGATAGTCACAGACCTACTTGGGGGAATGAGGTGCCTTTGTGAGAGTGGGTGTGGGTTTGTTGTTTTGTCTCATGTTCTGAGAATAGATAGGAAAGGCGGTTTGTTTGGATTGGACTGGACAGTTTCTAGTAAGTCACTTGACACGGCGAGTGTTTCTGTTTCTGTGTATCGCACTGTGTCCGTTGTTGTAGACATTAGAAAAGAGAATGCATTAATGGATGTGTCCTGTCTAGTATAAATCTTCCCATAATTCATCCTGCCCAATATATGAATGGACTGCAGCTTGTCTTATCGATGTGCAACACCTGCTATCTTTCTAAGTTGTTGTTTTCTTCCCGAATTCTGGCCACTCTCCAGAATAGGCTCATGGATTTGTGTCCTAAATATGTACCACCTCCAAGCTCTGTGACATGACCATGTACTGGATAGCTGAAGAGAATGGCGAGCATCTCAGAAAACTCAGATATCAGTGTGACCAGGATAGTCTCAGTGCAGAAACCCTGCTTTGGGCCTTTTGCTTACTTATTGTTGTGTTGCACTGAATGTCAGGAAGGTCTTTGCTCAGGCCACCCCTTTGTGAAGCCTGAAGAAAACAGTTTTCAAATGGAAATGAATGGGCCTCACCTGTGGCTCTTGCTTAATTGCTTTCGAAAGGGATGTGTCTTTATCAGCCTCTTGGACCTGTGTGTGGCTGTGACTTAGATTCTCAGCACCTGATGGATCTTAAGAATGATCCCATGTGAGCTTCCAAAACCGAAATGGCAAAAAATATCATTCATTGTGGATGAAGTCTCTTGCCTTCCTCTGTTAGGTTCCTGCACTCCATCAAATGAGAATAGGGATTCTTTGGGTCAAATGAGTTCTTCAAAGCCCTGCAGAGGTGCTTGTGTTTTTGCATGACTCTAAATCACCTAAAGAATCGATATCTAAAATCAGTAGGCCTCAAATTGGAGGAACACAGAAGTATTAACGGCAGGCTTATTTGTTCACTCCTGGTTCACAGAAACTGTGTCCAGGCTACCCTGACGTTAGGCAAATGAGGGGCAAACGAGCTGATTTTGGACCCTGTCTTGGGCTGCGCCCCTCATGGAAACCTCCAGCCAGAGGTTAAGATGATTGCCTATATGGAATAAGATGAGGGCCATGTGGGAGTGTTTTGGTTTTAATTTTGGTCATTTGTGTGGCATTGGAAAAAATGACTGGGTACACGTAGACTTGAACTCTGGTGTGATACCCCTTAGAGACTGGGTTTTGGAACTGAACTCAGAGAAACATTGCCATGAATTTTGTTGGGATTTTAATAGGCCAAGCATGAAAGTCGCTCTTGGAAACTGAGACCTAGGCCCCGGGTGGATTTCCACAGAGGCCTGGGAAACTCAGCAAGGATATCACATGATTTTATTCTTAAAGAAATGGCAGCCATAGTTGAGAGTCAAAACACACATGGACCTCACATTGTAGACCTCAATGGGCCTGGCCTAATGTGACCTTTTGTCCACTCTTTGGGAAGCCTTGCCTGTGAGAGTTCTCCAGAGAATTCATTGAAATGAGCTTCCTCACCATTTAATGTTTGCTGCATGAATTGAAATCAACAGTGCCTCCAACTTCATGTTCGAGAAATGGATAGATAAATACTATGAAATTTTTGAAATTCCTATGACCAGGTGGCACTGGAGAAATATTGGATGTTCTGTTACTGTTAATGAGTATACCAGACAGTGCCTTGATTTACTGGGTTTCATGAAAATGGTGTAGAACAGAGATGCCAGTAAGTTGGAGCCTGTTGAGTAGTGGGTCTAGAGCAGTGGTGGGGAGGTGTTTGATACAACATCCATGGTAGGGCCATGTGGATCTACCATTGGATTCCAAATGGCTTGTAACTGACATGGTGCAGCCAGCAGACCCTTATATGTAAAGGCATCTTGTTATATGGAGAGTTTTCAGAGGAAAATGAAGAATCAGGTTGATATGGACAAGGGGGCAATGGGGCAAGCTGTGAGAGATAGAAGCCTAGTTGGTGCATTCTCTTGTAGACCCTGACCCACCACTCGTGACACAACTCCCTCCAGCACTGTGTCTCAGTTTAGCTCCTAGTATTTCGTGAAACAAATACCAAACTCACAGTGCAGCAGGAAAAACACCACAAAAAGTGGTGGAGGACCTAATGGCTTCACAGTCCACACGGGGAGACACTTAGTCCCCAGTGGCCTCAGATTACCTACAAAGAGAGGATTCAGCACTGCTTCATCTTGTTCATTGGAAAATAAGAAACCATGTCCTCCAGGTCACATAGATGCAGACCCAGCTTTGATGGTCTCACTACAAAGGAAGCCAAATCATCTGAAAACAACATATATTTCAATTGCGGAAGCTCAGACGCAGTTTCTCAAAAAGTTTTTAGGCCAGCAGAGCTCCATGTTTGTGGAGTGTTTACCCTGTCCCTTAATTTTGGAAACTCCTCTACCACCTCAAAGGTTGTGAACTCCTGAGCATTTTCCATTCCAGATATGTATTCACTGATTTTGTAACTCTTCTCCTCTAATTTTGTCTTACTTGGGGTGAAGGTAATATCAAGGCATTGTTCTGGATGAGAGCGGGAGGATATTTGTGCAGCATATATTTACATACACATTGGATTCATTTTCCAATTTTCATTCAAATACTGAATCCCTGAGACTAACCCATACCTAGTAGACTCAGACTATTCATCCTATTATAATGGGAAAAATTAACCCAACACAATAGAAATACAAGCACTTCAGAGGAGACATGTTGTATAGTTGGACTTGACATTTGCATTATATAAGGTAGGTGTTATAAATCTAGTCAAATTTTAATGGAAATATTCTCCATGTGTTTTTAAATTTAACAAATATGTGAATTCTTGTTTCCCTTTTCTTTAGTCTATTCACACATGTATATTTATATGCATGTATAGAATCCTACCAGGTATCACACGTACATTTTTGTGAGGTGGCTGTCTTGGCAGATACAAATTGTGAGAAGAGTTCACTCCTCCTAAAACTGTTTTAAATGAAAATTCAACCTATAGGAGAGCGTCCTAGTAGAACAACATTATACATAAACTCATGTTCAGTAAAATAAATATTTTTGCATCTGTGGATGATATATATTTACTGATGAATTTCTATTGGCATTTATATTGGTACTTTTTAATGTCTGTGAGTGTTGTGTGTGTGTGTGTGTGTGTGTGTGTGTGTATATATAGATATAGATATAGATATAGATAGATATAGATATACTCTCCAAATTTTTGAAAATATGGAATATTTTTGTCTTATTTTGCACTTCCTAAATTTTTCATATTCATGAATGTGTATTTATAATCATCTTTTCTCAAGATTATTCTCAGAAACATTCATATACCCTACTAGACTCTGACTACTAATACTAATATAATGGAGAAAAATATCCCAAACAGAATAGAAATACAAGCATTTCAGAAGGGACATGGTGTATAGTTGGACTTGCCTTTTGCATGATATAAGGTAGGAGTTATAAATCTATTCAATTTGCTGAAATACTTTTCCATATGTTATTTTTTTTTGACACAAAACAAAATTTAATCTTCGAAAACTAAATAAAATTGACACATCCTTAACCAAGCTAATGAAGAAAAAAAACCTCAAATTACTAAAATTAAGGATCGTAAAAGAACTTTTACAGAGTACACAACTAAAATACAGAGAATAATTAAAAACTAATTTGAAAATTTATACTCTAATAAATTAAAATACCATGATGACATCAATAAAATTTTAGAGATATACCCAAACTGAATTAGTAGGACATGAACAATTTAAACAAATCAATTTCAAGCAATGAAATAGAAGTTGCTGTGAACAGCCTACCAATCAAGCAAAGCCCAGGAACAGACAGATTCTCAGTCAAGTTCTACAAGACCTTCAAAGAAGCATTCATCACAATACTCCTCAAATTATTCCATAAAATAGAAAAGCATGGAACTCCTCCAAACTCATTTCATGAGGCTAGTATCACTCACATACCAAAATCAGACAAAGACACATCAAGGAAAGAAAACTTCAGAGCAATATTCCTGACAAACATATATACAAAAATTCTCAATAAAATTCTTTTTTTTTTAAGCCAAAGTTAATCAAAAGGGATAAAGAGGGACACTACACACTATTCCATGTGTTTTTAAAGTTAAGAAATATATGAATTCCTGTCTCCCTTTCTCTGTAGCCTATTAAGCACATGTATTTTTATATGCACAAATAGAATCCTACCTGGTTTCACACGTATATTCTTGTGAGGTGGCTGACTTGGCAGATACTATTTGTGAGAAGAGATCACTCCTCCTAAATGCTGTTGGTACAGAAAATTCAACCCATGGGTGAGCTTCCTAGATGAACAACATTCTAAATACATCCATGTTCAGTAAAATGAATATTTTGGGATATGCGGATGAGTTATTTTTCATGATGAATTTCGATTGACATATATATTGTGACATTATAATGTGTGTGTGTTTGTCTGTCTATATATATATATATATATATATATATATATATATATATATATAGTCTCCAGATTTTCCAAAATATGAAATATATGTCTTCTTATACACCGCCTGATTTCATTCATATTCATATATGTGGATTTATAATTAACTTTTAACAAGTTTATTCTCAGAAATATACATCCACTGACATACATATTTGTTTCCTAGTACTGAAAACTAACTTCAGGGAAGGGTTCTTACAAATCCTAATATTTCTAGAGTAACTGACCAAGTTTAACATCAATGCAAATACATTCCTATTTGATATGATGTGTTTGTTAAAGTTCATTTTTATTCAAACTTGGTACGTTATTATTTATTCAGTTTATGGACATCATAAAATATATCCTTTCATTCACAAGTTCACAAATTTATAAATATTTGGTTCACTTTCAATCACTTCCTCCTTCGGAACACATATATTCCTTCATGTTTCTTGACGGGTCTTTTCACTGGACTTCTTTCTAAACACGTTATTTTCGATTGAATAATCATTTTTGAAGCAAAACTCACACACTATTCATGATAAACGGTAACCCTAATAATACCATTAGATATATAACTGGTTGGTATTAATGTACGTATATCAATATATGATTTCCTCTATATTTTCAGATATTAAAACAATCCATTATTTAAATTTGGAACCAGTAATATAATTTTTTCACAGTATGGTCTATTAATGCATCATCTCTATATTCATCAACACAGGGTAAACCTATTAGTATCCCCAGTACTAATTCATATATTTTCAAAATATTGCTCCCAGAAAAGGTGGAAGAAATACTCATGTCACCTGATCTACATATACATATTATCACAGTAATATTCTGGACACAAAATGCAAAGGTCACCGTTATGATTGCAATAAAGCCTCAATGGAATGTGAACATGGATTACTAAAAACATCCATGCCCAGTTTGCCTAATGCTCTCAAATGTCAATCCAATTGGTGACTACATTTTTGTTTCTTTTTAAGATTATGTATTCAACCTCAACCCTGTTGAAAATGTCTAATCCTATCACTCACGTTATACTTTGCCTGATTTCCTAATGTCTCTATTGATGTCTGCTTTCCTACATATTTTTTCCCAGTTCATCATTGTGCCCGACTTTTCACATATGGTGCCATTAATATTCACTCTCTAACCGAAACCTATTGCTAAAGAACTTTTTTTCCAAATCCTAGACTCACTCTTCCTCCTAAACCTACTGACTATCTTTCTAATCGTACACACTATCCCTTTTTCACTGGATGTTCTCTTCTACATTCAATCATCTGAGGTACAGGGTCTTATGCCATTGTATATCGATTTAACTGAGACCTCGGTGCAAAACATTACTCAAGCTAAGGATCCCAATCAAGGGCCCAAATCCTTCTGGGCTTAAAATATTACCTAGATTTCTGTTTTCATACTTATATTTTACCTCTGTATTCTTTTAAATATCGCTGGTTCCCAATACCACTATTCATCCAGCAGAATGATTCCTAAGCCAAATGGAACATGCTATTAACCCTAACCATACAATGTTCCCTCAATCTCACTTTACAGAAGAGGAGGGATAAAGTTGATATTACAATACAGGAAGTTAGGAGATCTTCCACCTGCTGAGTACCTCAAAATCCATGCAGAAATAATCCCTGGAGAAGATGTTGGCAGCTATGAAAGACCTGAGAGAACAAAAGTCATATTCCATGGCAAACAACATGGTCAGGATGAAAGGATGTGTCTGAGTCATCCTCTCTATTTTTAATGCAGGGAAGATGGACCAAAGCAGGCCTGTGTGGAGCGCTGTTCCCAGGTGACTATGGTTTCTATACCATTCTAACATGTGAATGTATCACAGGAAGTAGGGCAGCCTCCATGTCAGGAGACACTAGGACGCAACTGTTAGGACAAAGTGGTGCCCAAGACAGGGACCTCATTTATTTCCTGAAGGTAGTGACCTCACCTCATTTCCTTGGTGATGGAACTCTCTGAATTTTGTGATCCAGGAAGCCAGGCACCCAGAGCCAGTCCCAGTCCCAGTTGCAGTGGGCTCACTTGTTTGGATTCACTAAGGACAGAGTCAGTCTTTCTTGGTACCTACTGATGTAAGGGTTGCCAAATACCAAGAAAGCTCTGAAGAGGGGTCTTTCCTGAGAGGACAGGAATTGGCTCACCACTGCCTCCTGACAACTTCACAGAGTTGACCAAGGAGACCAGATGTGAGACAGAAAGGCCATTTCTGGGGAACATCATATGGCCTACCAGTCAGAGGACACTCCAGATAGTGACAGACCTACTTGTGGGAAAAAGTTGCATTTGTGGCTGTTGGTTTGTGTTTGTGGTTTTTTTCTCATGTTCTGAGAATAGGTAAAAAAGGAGGTTTGTTTGGTTTGGAGTGGACTGTTTCCAGTAAGTCATTTGACAAGGAGACTGTTTCTATGTCTGTGTATCCCACTGTATTTTTCTTTGTAGATATTAGAAAAAAAATAGCTCATTGGTTGTGTCCTGTCTAGTAGAAAGCTTCCCAGCATGCATCCTTTCCAATTAATGAATGGACTGAGGCTTGCCTTATCCATGGGCAACACCGGCTATCTACCTAATTTTCCATTTTTTCATGAATTCTGGCCACTCTCAAGATTAGTATCATGTATTTTTGTACAAGATATGTACCACCTCCAAGCTCTGTGACATGGCCATGTACTGGATAGCTGAAGGGAATGGCGAGCATCTCAGAAAACTCATATATCAGAGTAACCAGGAAAGTCTCCGTGGAGAAACCCTGCTTGGGGCCTTTTGATTACCTATTGTTCTGTTGATCTGAATGTCAGAAAGGTCTTTGCCTCAGGCCACCCCTTTGTGAAGCCTGAAGAAAACAGTTTTAAAATGGAAATGAATGGGCATCACCTGTGGCTCTTTGCTTCATAGCTTTGGAAATGGATGTGTCTGAATCAGCCTCTTGGCCCTGTGTGAGCCTGTGGTTTAGATTTTCAGCACCTGATGAATCTAAAGAAAGATCCCATGTGGGCATCCAAAACCTAAATGGAAAAAAGATCAGTGATTGTGGATGATGCCTCTCGCCTTCCTCTGTAAGATTCCTGACCTACATCAAGTGAGAATAGGGATCATTTGTGTCAAATAAGTTCTTCAAAGGGCTGCAGAGGGGAGACAAAAGGTGCTTGGGTTTTCTTATAACTCCAATTCACACTAAAAATCTATACCCCACAGTCAGTATGCCTCAAATTTGAGAAGTGGAGTAGTATTAACGGCAGGCCTATTTGATCACTTCTGTTTCACACTAACGTTGTTCAGGCCACCCTGACTTTAGGCAAATGAGGGGCAAGGGAGTTTATTTTTGACACTGTCTTGGGCTGTGCCCCTCATGGAAACCTCCAGCTAGAGGTTATGATTAGTGTCTATATAAAAGATGAAGAGGGCCGTGTGAGAGTGTTTTGGTTTTAATTGTCATCATTTGTGTAGCAATTGGAAGAGATGCCTGGGTCCACCTGGGCTTGAACTCTGTTGTGATTCCCCTTAGAGACTGAGTTGTGTAACTGACCTCAGAGAAGTATTGCCATGAATTGTGTTGGGATTTCAGGAGGCCACACATGAGATTCACCATTGGAATCTGAGATCTTGGCCCAGGGTGACTTTACACAGAGCACTGGGAATCTAAGCCAGGATATCACAAGATTTTATTCTGAAAGATTCCAGCCATAGTTGAGAGTCAAAACACACATGCAACTCACATTGTAGACCTCAATGGGCCTGGCTTCATGAGACCTTTTGCCCACTCTTTGGGAAGCCTTGCCTGTGAGAGTTCACCAGAGCTTTCATTGAAATGAGATTCCTAACCATTTATTGGTTCCTGTACAAATGGAATCCCACAGTGCCTCCAACTTCATTATTGAAAAATATCTAGATATATACCATGAATTTTTTGAAATTACCATGACCAGGTGGCACTGGAGAACATTTGGATGTCCTGTTGCTAATCATGATTGTACCAGACAGTGCCTTAATTGACTGTGTTTCATGAAAATGCTGTAGAACATAGATGCCAGTAAGTTGGAGCCTGCAGACTAGTGGGCATAAAGCAGTGGAGTGTAGGTGTGTGAAAAAACATCAGTTGTGGGTCCACGTGGATCTGGCATTGGCTTAGAAATGACTTGTCACTGACATGGTACATCCAGCAGACCCTTCTATGTAAAGGCATCTTGTTATATGGAGAGGATTCCTGCCAATGATCAGAATAAGGGGGCTATTGTCGAGTTGAAAAGCTATGTGGGATTTAAGCCTCATTGGTGCATTTTACTGCAGACCCTCACCCACCACATATGAGAGTACATCCTCCAGCACTGTGTCCCAGTGGAACTCCTTGTATTTCGTGAAGCCAATACAAAACTCACAGTGCAGCAGTAAGAAACACCACGAAAGTGGAGCATGAACAAATGGCTTTACAGACAACACGGTTAGATACTTAGACCCCAGTGGCCAAAGTTTACCTACAAATAGAGAATTCAGCACTGCTGCCTCATGTCCACTAGAAAATAAGGAACCATGTCATCCAGTTCACATAGATGGAGACCCAGCATTGATGGTCTCACTACAAAGGAAGCAAAAGCTCCTGACAAAAACATATTTCAACTGCCCAACCTCAGAGGCAGTTTCTCAAAAAGTCATTAGGCCAGCAGAGCTCCATATTTGTGAAGTGTTTACCCTCTCCCTTTTTGTAAACTGTTCTACCTACTACAAGTTTGTGAAGTTCTGAGCATTTTCCTTTCCACATATGTACTCACAGATTTTCTAACTCTTCTCCACTAATTGTGTCTTATTTGGGGCGAAGGTATTGTCAAAGCATTGTTCTGGCTGAGAGTGGGAAGATTTTTGTGTAGCACATATTTGCATACATATTAGATTCATTTTCCTATTTTCCATTTGAAATACTGAATCCTTGACACTAACCCATACCCTACTAGACTCTGACTACTAAACCTAATATGATGGAGAAAAAGAAACCTAACAGAATAGAAATACAGGCCTTTCATAGGAGGCATGGTGTATACTTGGACTTGCCTTCTGCTTTATCAATGGTATGTGTTATAAATCTAGTCAACTTTTCATTGTAATACTTCTCCATGAGTTTTTAAAGTTAACACATATGTAAATTTCTGTCTCCCTTTCTCTGTAGCCTATTCATCAAATGTATTTTTTTATGCATTTTTAGAATTCTACCTGGTATCACATGTACATTCTTGTGAGATCGCTTATTTTGGAAGATACAAATTGTGAGAAGAGATCGCTCCCTCTAAATACAGATGGAACTGGAATTTCCACCTATGGGTGAATTTCCTAGATGAACAATATTATGTATAAATAAATGTTCAGTAAAATGAATATTTTTGGATACGTGGATGATATATATTTCATGATGAATTTCGAATGGCATATATATTGCTACATTTTAATGTCTGTGTGTGTGTGTATCTATCTATTTATCTATCTATCTATATAGATATAGATATCTACTCTTAAGATTTTCAAAATATGAAATATATGTGTCTTATTATACACTCCCTAAGTAAACTCATGTGTGTGTATGTAGATTTATAATCAACTTTTCACAAAATTATTCTTAGAAATATTCATCCACCTTAAATACATATTTTTTCCTAGTACTGAAAAGTAAATTAAGTGAATGGTGTATACAATTCGTAATATTTCTACAGTGACTGAACCAGTTTCACATCAATGTAAGTAGACACCTATGGGACCATGATGTGTATTTTGAAGTTCATTTTTATTCAGACACTGGTACATTACTATTTCTGCAGTTTATGGACATTATAGGATATATCCTTTCATCCACAATTTCACAAATTTATAGGCATTTGGTTCACTTTCAATCACTTCCTACTTCAGAACACATGTATTCCTCCATGTTTCTTGACTGTTCTTTTCATGAGATTCTTTCCAAACACAGTATTATTGATTTCCATAATCACTTTTGAAGCCAAACTCACACACTCTTCATCATAAACCATAACGCTAATATTACCATTAGATGTATAACTGGTTGGAATGAATGTATGTATATCAATATAAGATTTCCTATATATTTTCAGATATCAATTCAATCCATTATTTAACGTTTGAACCAGTTATATTATTTATTCACAGTATGGTCTATTAAGGCATCATCTCTATATTCGTAGACCGATGGTATACCTATTTGTATCCCCAATACTAATTTTTAAGTCTTTAAAATATTGCTTTCAGAAATGGTGGAAGAAATACTGTAGTCTCCTGATATACATATACATTTCATCACAGTAATATTCCTGAAACAAAATGCAAGGGTCACACTTATGATTGTATCAAAGCCTATATTGAAAGTGAGCATGTATTACTAACAACATCCATGCCCTGATTAACTAATGATCTCAAATACCATTCCTATTGGTGACTACATATTTGTTTCTTCCTAAGATTATATATTGAAACTGAACCCTGTTAAAAATGTCTTATCCTATCACTCACTTTGTACTTTGCCTTATTTCCTAATGTCTCTATTGATATCTGCTTTCCTACACATTTTCCCCAGTTTATCACTGTGACTGACTGTTCACATATGCTGACATTTACACTCACTCTCTAATCAAAACTCTATATCTAAAGAACATTTGGTCCAACTCCTCGACTCACTCAAATGGATTCTTCAAAGCCCTGCAGAGGGTAGCCCATAGTTGCTTGAGTTTTCTCATGACCCCAATTCACATAAAGAATCTATACCCCACAGAGAATAGGCCTCAAATTGGAGAAGTAGAGCAGTATTATTGGCAGGCCTATTTGATCACTCCTGCTTCACAGGAAGAGTTTCCATGCCACCCTGACTTTAGGCAAATGAGGGGCATGTGAGCTTATATTGGACACTGTCTTAAGCTGCGCCCTTCATGGAAACCTCCAGCCAGAGGTTATGATTAGTCTCTAAATTGAAGAAGATGAGGGCCATGTGGGAGTGTTTTGGTTTAATTGTGGTCATTTGTGTGGTGGTTGGAAGAGATGACTGGGTCCACCTGTGCTTGAACTCTGGAGTGATTCCCCTTAGAGACTGAGTTCTGGAACAGATCTCAGAGAAGTATTGGCATGAATTGTGTTGGGATTTTAGGAGGCCACGCATGAGAGTTGCCCTTGGAGACTGAGATCTAGGCCCAGGATAGCTTTCAAAGAGCACTGGGAATCTCAGCCAGGATATCACATGACTTTACTCAGAAAGACTTGGAAGCCATAGTTGAGAGTCAAAACAAACATGGCCCTCAATTGTAGACCTCAATGGGCCTGGCTTAATGTGACCTTTTGGCCACTCTTTGGGAAGCCTTGCCTCTGAGAGTTCTCCCGAGCTTTAATTGAAATGAGCTTCCTCACCATTTCATGGTTCCCGAATGAATTGAATGCCACAGTGCCTCCAAATTTATCTTTGAAAATTGGCTAGATAAATACCATGAAATTTTTTAAATTCTTATGAACAGGTGGCACTGGAGAACCTTTGGATGTCTATTGCTGATCACGAGTGTACCAGACATTGCATTGATTGACTGGGTTTCATGAAAACGGTGAGAACAGAGATGCCAGAATGTTGAGGCCTGCTGACTAGTTGGCCTAGAGCAGTGGTGGGCAGGTGTATGATAAAACATCTGTCGTGGGGCCATGTGGATCTGCCATTGGCTTCCAAATGCCTTGTGACTGACATGGTGCAGCCAGCAGAACCATACAAGTTAAGGGACCTTATTATATGGAGAGGTTTCAGGGCAATATTCAGAATCAGGTTGATATGGACATGGGTGCAAGCTTTTGGGGATAGAAGCCTGGTTGGTGCATTCTCCTGCAGACCCTCACCCACTACACGTGAGAGTACTCTCTATAGCACTGTGTCCCAGTTTTTCTTTTTGTATTTTGTGAAGCCAATACCAAACTCCCAGTGCAGCAGTAAGAAACACCACGAAAAGTGAAGTATGACCAAATGGCTTCACAGACCACATGGTTAGACACTTAGACCCCAGTGGCCTCAGTTTACCTACAAAGAGAGAATTCAGAACTGCTGCCTCATGTTCTATTGCAAATAAGGAACCATGTCATCCAGGTCACATAGATGCTGACGCAGCTTTGATGGTCTCACTACAAAGGAAGCGAAAGCTCCTGACAACAACAAACATTTCAAGGGCCCAAACTCAGAGGCAGTTTCTCAGAAATTAATTAGGCCACCAGAGCTCCATGTTTGTGAAGTGTTTACCCTTTACCTTACTTTTGGAAATTCCTCTACCACCTCCAAGGTTGTGAACTCCTGAGCATTTTCTTTTCCAGATATATATTCACAGATTTTCAAACTCTTCTCCACTAATTGTGTATTACTTGTGGTGAAGGAACTATCAAGGCATTTTTTTGGATGACAGTAGGAAGATTTTTGTCTAACAAATATTCGCATACACATTAGATTCATTTTCCTATTTTCCATTTGAAATACTGAATCCCTGACACTAACCCATACCCTACTAGACTCTGACTACTAATCCTAATATGATGGAGAAAAAGGAACCTAACAGAATAGAAATACAGGCCATTCATAGGTGGCATGGTGTATACTAGGACTTGCCTTCTGCTTTATCAAGTGTATGTGTTATAAATCTAGTCAACTTTTCATTGTAGTACTTCTCCATGAGTTTTTAAAGTTAACACATATGTAAATTTCTGTCTCCTTTTCTCTGTAGCCTATTCATCTCATGTATTTTATTATGCATATTTAGAATCCTACCTGGTATTACACATACATTCTTGTGACCTCACTGTTTTTGGATGATACAAATTGTGAAAAGAGGTCACTCCCCCTAAATACTGATGAAACTGAAAATTCAACAAATTGGTGAATTTCCTAGATGAACAACATTATACATAAATCCATGCTCAGTAAAAAGAATATTTTTGGATATGAGGATGATATATATTTCATGATGAATTTTGATTGGCATATATATTGCTACATTTTAATGTCTGTGTTTTTATCTTTATAAATATATATATATATATTTATATATATATACTCTCTAGATTTTTCACAATATTAAATATATGTGTCTTATTATTCACTCCCTAAATACATTCATATTCATGTATGTGGATTTGCAATCAAATTTGCACAAGATTATTCTCAGAAAAATTCATCCACATAAAATACATATTTATTTTCCAGTACTGAAAACAAACTTCGGTGAATTGTGCTTACAAATCCTAATATTTGCATGGTAACTGACCCAGTTTAACATTAATGCAAGTATAATCCTATGGGACATGATGCGTATTTTGAAGTTCATTTTTATTCAACAGTGGTACATTACTATTTCTTCAGTTGATGGATATCATAGGATATAACTTTTCATCCACAAGTTCACAAATCTGCAGGCATTTGGTTCACTTTCAATTACTTCTTGCTTCAGAACATATGTATTCCTCCATGTTTCTTGACTGTTCTTTTCATGAGATTCTTTCCAAACACATTATTTTCGATTTCCATAATCATTTTTGAAGGAAAGAGGCGCCTTACTTACCCCCAGAAAGGTTCGTTGAGGTCTCCTTGTCCTGCGCTGCGTGATTCCCGGCCAATGCACCAAATGTAAGGTTCCGGCGAATGTTGGAGGAAGAGACCATCAAGAAACTGCGGCTCATGCAACAGTAAAAGGCGTTTATTGAGGATCCAATCCAGCATGCTGGGGCTACGTGCTCACTCAAGATCGGAGAGCATCCCAGAGCCCCGAGCAGGGGTTGAGCAGTGCTTAAGTACACTTTTTGGGCAGGGCGGGACTTTACATATATTACAGTCTCCTTTAAGAAATCATCATACACCACGGGAAAATCAAACAACAATTCCTAAACATGATTAGTTCATTTATTGGTGGGAACATGTAAGGCGGGAGTGATAGGTCAGTTCTAAAGCGGGGTACACATTCAAAATGATTGGTTTAGGCCCTGCAATGCCTATGTGCCAGGCCTCACAGGGTCCTAGGTTATTAAAAAACCAGGCGGTCAGGGGGAATATTTACTGGGTAGTCTGGGAATTGTCCTACAAGCTACAGGAATTTCAGGTTTTGCGTGTAGCATAGGAACTTAACAATACCTGGTCCTTTACATTTTAACTCAAGCCTTGCTGCTTAAAAACTTTACAACACCCGGTCTTTTACACTTTAACTTTTACACTTTAATTTCAATTTCTTTTACCCTTACAGATCACTCCTGGTGCACAAGAAGGGTGTCCAAGCCACCCTGACTTTAGGCAAATGAGGGCCAAGGGAGCTTATTTTGGACACTGTCTTGGGCTGTGCCCCTCATGGAAACCTCCAGCCAGATGTTATGATGAGTGCCTTTATGGAAGAAGAGGAGGGCAATGTGGGATTGTTTTGGTATTAATTGTGGTCATTTGTGTGACGGTTGGAAGAGATGACAGGGTCCACCTGGGCTTGAAGTCTGGTGTGAATCCCCTTAGAGACTGAGTTCTGGAACTGACCTCAGAGAAGTATTGCATGAATTGTGTTGAAATTTTAGGAGGCCACGCATGAGAGTCACTCTTATAAACTGAGATCAAGGCCCAGGGTGGCTTTCCACAGAGCACTGGGAATATCAGCCAAGATATCCCATGATTTTATTCTTAAAGACTTGGTAGCCATAGTTGAGAGTCAAAACACACATGGAACTCACAACGTATACCTCAATGGGCCTGGCTATATTTGACCTTTTGGCCACACTTTGGGAAGCCTTGCCTATGAGAGTTCTCCAGAGTTTCATTGAAATGAGCTTCCTCAACATTTAGTGGTTCTTGAAACCCACAGTGCCTCCAACTTCATCCTTGAAAAATGGCTAGATAAATACCATGAAATTTTTGAAAATCCCATCACCAGGTGGAACTGGAGAATCTTTGGGTGTCCTGTTGCTGATCATGAGTATACTAGAGGGTGCCTTGATTGACTGGGTTTCATAAAAATAATGTAGAAAAAAGATGCCAGTAAGTTGGAGCCTGCTGAGTAGTGGGCCTAGAGCAGCGGTGGGCAGGTGTGCAGGTGTGTGATAAAACATCTGTGGTAGATCCATGTGGTTTGGCCATTGGCTACCAAATGGCTTGTGAAGGACATGGTGCAGCCAGCAGACCCTTATTTGTAAAGGCATTTTGATATATGGAGAGGTTTCAGGGCAATTTTCAGAATCAGGTTGACATGGTCAATGGTGCAAGCTATGTGGGAAAGAAGCCTGGTTGGTGCATTCTCCTGCAGACCGTGACCCACCACAGTGACAGAACTCTCTCCAGCACTGTGTCCCAGTTGAAATTGTTGTATTTCGTGAAGCAAATACCAAAGTCCCAGTGTAGCAGGAAGAACCACAACAGAAAGTGGAAGAGGACCAAATGGCTTCACAGTCCACACGGGGTGACACTTAGCCCCCAGTGGCCACAGTTTACCTACAAAGAGAGAATTCAGCACTGCTGCCTCAGGTTCATTGGAAAATAAGAAACCATGTCCTCCAGGTCACATAGATGCAGACCCAGCTTTGATGGGCTCACTATAAAGGAAGCTAAAGCTCCTGACAACAACATATATTTCAAGTGCCCAACCTCAGAGGCAGTTTCTCAAGAAGTATTTAGGCCAGCAGAGCTCCATGTTTGTGGAGTGTTTACCATGTCCCTTACTTATGGAAACTGCTCTATCACCTCCAAGGTTGGGAAATCCTGAGCGTATTCCATTCCAGATATGTATTCACGTATTTTCTAACTCTTCTCCTCTAATTGTGTCTTACTTGTGGCAAAGGTAATGTCAAGGCATTGTTGTGGATGAAAGTGGGAAGATTTTTGTGTAGCACATATTTGCATACACATTGGATTCATTTTCCAATTTTCCATTCAAAATACTGAATCCCTGACACGAAACTATACCCTACTAGACTCTGACTACTATTCCTAATATGATGGAGAAAAATACCTCAAACAGAATAGAAATACAAGCAGTTCAGAAGAGGCATGGTGTATAGTTGGACTTGCCGTTTGCATTATGTAGGTTAGGTGTTATAAATCTAGTTAATTTTTAATTGAAATAGTTCTCCATGTGTTTTTAAAGTTAATGAATATGTGAATTCCTGTATCCCTTTCTCTGTAGCCTATTCAGCACATGTATTTTTATATGCACATATAGAATCCTACCTGGTATCACATATACATTCTTGTGAGGTGGCTGACTTGGCAGATACAAATTATGAGAAGAGATCACTCCTGCTAAATGCTGTTGGATCTTAAAATTCAACCTATGGGTGACCTTCCTAGTTGAACAACATTATTCATAAATCCATGTTCATTAAAATTAATATTTCGGGATCTATGGATGATATATATTTCACCATGAATTTCGATTGGCATATATATTGCCACTTTATAATGTCTGTGTGTGTTTTGTATATATATATATATATATATATATATATATATATATATATATATACTCTCCAGATTTTTCACAATATGAAATATATGTGTCTTATTATTCACTCCCTAAATACATTCATATTCATGTATGTGGATTTGTAATCAACTTTGCACAAGATTATTCTCAGAAATATTCATCCACCTGAAATACTTATTTGTTTCCTAGTACTGAAAACAAACTTCAGTGAAAGGTGCATACAAATCCTAATATTTCTACAGTAACTTACCAAGTTTAACATCAATGCAAGTAGATTCCTATGGGACATGATGTGTATTTTGACGTTCATTTTTATTTAAAACTGGTACAGTACTATTTCTTCAGTTTATGCACATCCATGGATAAATTTTTCACCCAAAATTTCAAAATTAAAGACATTTGTTTCACTTTCAATCACTTCCTGCTTCCGAACACATGTAGTCCTCCAGGTTTTTTGACTGGTCGTTTCATGAGACTTCTTAACAAACACATTATTTTCGATTTCCATAATCACTTTTGAAGGAAAACTCACACACCCTCTTCATGATAAACCGTAACCCTAATATTACCATTAGACTTATAATTGGTTGTAATGAATGTATGTATACCAATATCAATATAAGTTTTCCTGTATATATTTTCAGATATCAATTTATTCTAATTCCAATTTCTAAAGTTGGATCCAGTTATATTATTTATTCACAGTACGATCTATTCATGCATCATCTCTATATTCATTGACACAGGGTACACCTATTTGTATACCCAATACTAATTTATGGGTTTTAAAAATATTGCTTCCCATTATGGTGGAAGAAATACTCATGTCACCTGATCTACATATACATTTTATCACAGTAATATTCTGGACAAAAATGCAAAGGTCACACTTATGATTGTACCAAACCCTAAATTGAAAGTGAGTATATATTACTAAAAACATCCTTGTCCAGGATGCCTAATTCTCCCAAGTGTCAATATTGTTGGGGACTATATATTTGTTTCTTCCTATGATTATATATTCAACCTCAACCCTGTTGAAAATGTCTAATCCTATCACGCATTTTATAATCTGTCTGATTTCCTAATGTCTCTATTGAGACCTGCTTTCCTACATATTTTCCCCAGTTCATCATTGTGACTGACTCTTCACATGTGCTGACATTTACATTCACTCTCTAAACGAAACCCTATTGCTAAAAAACTATTGGTCCAACTCGAAGACTCACTCTTCTTCCTAAACCTACTATCTTCCAAATCCTACCGACTATCCATTTTTGACTGGATGTTCTCTTCGACATTCAGGCATCTGAGGTGCAAGGTTTTATTCCATTGTGTATAGATTTATCTGAGACTAAAATGTAGAATGTAATTCAAAGCTAAATATCCCAAAGAAGGGCCCAATGCCCTTTCTGGCTTCAAATCGTAACTAGATTTATGTTTTCATACTTATATTTCAAATATATATTCTTATAAATTTTGCAGGTTCCCAATACCATTATTCATCCAGCAGAATGATTCCTAACACAAGTCAAATATGTTATTGACCCTAACCATACACTGTTCCCTCATTCTAAATTTACAGAGAGGAGGGACAGAGTTGGTCTTACAATACAGGAAAGTAGGAGATCTTCCACCTGCTGAGAACCTCAAAGTTCCATGCAGAAATGTTGACTGAAGAAGATGTAGGCAGCTATGAAGAACCTGAGAGAACAAAAGTCATGTTCAATGGCAAACAACCTGTTCAGGATGAAGGGTTCTGTCTGAATCAGCCTCTCACATCTTAATTTAGAGAAGATGGACCAAACCAGGCCTGTGTGGGTAGCTGTTTCTGGGTGCCTATGGTTGTATACCATTCTAAATTGTGAAAGTGTCACAGGAAGTAGGGGCAGCCTCCTTCTCATGTGACACTTGGAAGCCACTGGTAGGACAAAGTGGTTGCCAAGGCAGTGACCTCATTCAGTTCCTAAAGAAAGTGACCTCACCTCACTTCCTTGGTGATGGAAATCTCTGAACTTGGGATTCATGAAGCCAGGCACCCAGAGCCAGTCCCAGTCCCAGTCCCAGTGGTCTCACTTGTTTGGATTTACCAAGGACAGTGTCAGTCTTTCTTGGTACCTACTAATGTGAGGATGGCCAAATGCCAGGAAAGCTCTAAAGAGGGGTCATTCCTGAGAAAGCAGGTAGTTGCTCACCTCTGGGTCCTGACACCTGCACAGAGTTGGCCAAGGAGACCAGATCTGAGACAGATCAGGCCATTCCATGGGAATATAGTATGGCTCACCAGTCAGAGGACAGTCCGGATAGTCACTGAACTTCTTGGGGGAAGGAGGTGCCTTTGTGGGTGTGGGGGTGGGTTTCTGGTTTTGTCTCATGTTCAGAGAATAGGTAGGCAAGGCGCTTTTTTTGGTGTGGAATGAACTGTTTCTAGTAAGTCATTTGACAAGGCGAGTGTTTCTATGTCTGTCTATCACACTGTGTCCGTGGTTGCAGATATTAGAAAAGAAAATGCATCAATGGATGTGTCCTGTCTAGTAGAATGCTTCCCAGCATTCATCCTGTACAATTAATGAATGGATTTCAGATTGCCTTTTCGATGGGTAACACCTGCAATCTTCCTAAGTTTCAGTTTTCTTCTGGACTTCTGCCCCTCTCCAGAATAGGCTCATGGTTTTATGTCTAAGGTATGTACCACTTCCAAGCTGTGTGCCATGACCATGTACTGGATAGCTCAAAGGAATGGCGAGCATCTCTGAAAAATCAGATATTAGTGTGACCATTAAATCTCAGTGGAGAAACCCTGCTTTGGGCCTTTTGCTTACCTATTGTTCTGTTGCGCTGAATGTCAGGAAGTTCTTTGCCTCAGGCCACCCCTTTGTGAAGCCTGAAGAAAACAGTTTTCAAATGGAAATGAATGGGCAACACCTGTGGCTCTTTGCTTAATTTCTTTGGAAAGGGATGTGTCTGAATCAGCCTCTTGGCCCTGTGTTAGGCTGTAGCTTAGATTCTCAGCACCTGATGGATCTAAAGAAAGATCCCATGGGTGCATTAAAAACCAAAATGGCCAAAAGAGCAGTCATTGTTTATGAAGACTCTCGCCTTCCTCTCTAAGGTTCCTGACATCCATCAAGTGAGAATAGGGATCCTTTGTTTCAAAAGAGTTCTTCAAAGCCCTGCAGAGGCTATCCCATAGGTGCTTGGGTTTTCTCATGACCCCAATTTACATGAAGAATCTAAACCATACAGTCAGTAGGCCTCAAATTGGAGAAGCCAATCTGTATTAACGGCAGGCCGATTTGATCACTCCTGTTTCACAGTCAGGATTTCCAGGCCACACTGACTTTAGGCAAATGAGGGGCAAGGGAGGTTATTTTGGACACTGTCCTGTCCTGCGCCCCTCATGGAAACCTCCATCCAGAGGTTATGATGAGTGTCTATATGGAAGAAGAAAAGGGTTATGTGGGAGCGTTTTGTTTGGAATTGTGGTAATTTGTGTGGCACTTAGAAGAAAAGACTGGGTCCACCTGGGCTTGAACTCTGTTGTGATTCCTCTTAGAGAATGAATTCTGGAACTGACCTCAGAGAAGTATTTTCATGAATTGTGTTTGGTTTTTACTAGGCCATGCATGAGAGTCGCCCTTGGAACCTGAGATCTAGGTGCAGGGTGGCTTTCCCCAGAGCACTGGGAATCTCAGCCAGGATATCACATGATTTTATTCTGAAAGACTTTGCAGCCACAGTTGAGAGTCAAAACACACATGGACCTCACATTGTAGACCTCAATGGGCCTGGCTTCATGTGACCTTTTGGCCACACTTTGGGAAGTCTTGCCTGTGAGTGTTCTCTAGAGCTTTCATTGAAATGAGCTTCCTCAACATTTAATGGTTCCTGAATAAATTGAAACCCAAAGAGCCTCCAACTTCATCCTCGACAAATGGCTTGATAAATACCATGAAATTTTTGAAATTCCCATGACCAGGTGGCACTGGAGAACTTTTGGATATCCTGTTGCTGACCATCAGTGTACCAGACAGTGCCTTGACTGACTTTGTTTCATGAAAATTGTGTAGAACAGTGATGCCAGTAAGTTGGAGCCTGCTCATTAGTGGGCCTAGAGCAGTGGTGTGAAGGTGTGTGATAAAACATGTGTGGTGGGGCCATGTTGATCTGCCATTGGCTTCCAAATGCCTTGACAGGGTACAGCAAGCAGACCCTTATATGTAAAGGCATCTTGTTATATGGATAGGTTTATGGGCAATGTTCAGAATCAGGTTGGCTACCTGGTACCACACGTACATTCTTGTGAGGTGGCTGACTTGGCAGATACAAATTGAGAGAAAAGATCACTCCTACTAAACCCCATTGAAACTGAATATTCAACATATGGGTGAGCTTTCTAGTTGAACAACATTATACATAAATCCATGTTCAGTAAAATGAATATTTTTAGATCTGTGGATAATATATATTATATGATGAATTTTGATTGACATATATATTGCTACTTTTTTGTCTGTGTGTGTTTTGTGTTTGTGTATATATATATATATATATATATATATATATATATATATATATACACACTCTCCAGATATTTCAAAAAATGAAATATATGTGTCTCATATACACTCCCTAAATTCATTCATGTTCATGTATCTGGATTTATAATCAACTATTCACAAGATTATTCTCAGAAATATTCATGCACCTGAAATTTGCCTAATGCTCTCAAATATCAATCCTATTGGTGTCTACATATTTGTTTTTTCCTAAGATTATATATTCAAACTCAATCCTTTTCAAAATATCTAGTCCTGTCACTCACTTTGTAATTTCCCTGATTTCATAATGTCTCTATTGATATCTGCTTTCCTACATATTTTCCCCAGTTCATCATTGTGACTGACTCTTCAACTGTGCTCACATTTACATTCACTCTCTAACTGAAACCGTATTGCTAAAGAACTTTTGTTCTAAATTCTATACTCACTCTTCTTCCTAAACCTACTGACTATCTTCCTAATCCTACCAACTATACCTTTTTCACTGGGTGTTCTCTTCTACATTCAATCATCCAAGTAAATGTCGGGCAAGCTTCGGAGAAGGAGACGACCAACAGAGTACTCATGATACAGCAAAAGGTTTATTGGGTTTCCAGCATGCTGGGGCTCAGAGCTCACTTTAATAGAGCAGATAGCCCTGAGAATAGCTTAAGTAGAGTTTGTATACTTTCCCTGGAGAAGGCAGGGAGGGAAGTTTATTGATGGGTCACGACGAGTGGGCAGTTTGCATGCAACTGGGTGAGGGAGTACATTCTGTAGTTTGGCAGTTGGGGACAGCACATTTTGGGAACAAGTTTTGCAAGCATTTCTCAAGATTTCAACAGTTTTTTGTTAAGCATAGGGAAATACAGGAAGTGACAAGTACTTATTTTATTAACCTTTCATTCCTCACTTCTTTTTCTGGCTACTTTTAATCATAAAAATTATCATTGGGGGGTTTCACATTCTATGTCTCCTAGTGGGGTATTACCATAAGTTTAACTCGTCCAATTTGAGCCTGGAGAAAAGAAATTACATGGTTGAGAAAACAGGGTTTTATAGTTAGCAATAATATGAGGATTATTATTGGACCGGCCAGGGTTGATAAAAACGTAGTTAACCAGGGGCACTGTGTGAACCAAGACTCAAACAACCCTTTTTGGGTCTCTCTCTCTCTTGTTGATGCTCTTTAATGTGTCTTTTTAATTTACTCATAGATTTTATTACAACTCCAGTATGTTCGGCATAAAAACAACATTCTTCCCTCAATGCAGCACAAAGGCCCCCTTCTTTAATGAAGAGGAGGTCCAAACCTCAACTGTTCTGTAAAACAACTTCAGAGAGAGAGGTTAAAGTTTCATGCAAAGCTCTGATGGTGGTTTCTAATATCTTAGTTTTGGTCTATTGCTGCTTCTAATTGGGTCATTTATTGTGTCACATGGACAAGGGCAGTGGTTCCTGGGCCCACCCGTGCAGCAAATCCTATTCCTAATATGATGGCTAAAGTGAGGGATATATGCTCCCAGTGGAACCTGGTTGTATGTCCCCCTATTTGATCTTCAAATGAACCTGCTTCATAATAGAGCACTCTGGGAAACATCTGAACCATTACACGATTAATCACATCTGTTGACCATTTCATGAAAACATAAACAAGGTTTAAGTATATAGAATTATTCTGTTGTAAGGACGGACAAGGCAAGGCACCTAAGATAGCACTAAAGACAGGGAAACAGTCCTATTTGGTTGCAACCGGATTCAGAGGGCATTGCTTCTGTTGTAATCAATTAATCCCCTGAAACTCAAGTTTAGGTAGTTTCAGAATTTTGTACCCAACATGTAAGGGAAGGTGCTCAGAAGCTCACAGTCTGCAGAAGTTCAAAAACGCAGTATTTGTTCCTGTTTTTCCCCTGTTCTGGGCAAGTTAACTTTTAAAGGACACCTGGGAGGGGGAGAGGTTTTTCTTCCCTTTCTTATTTTACCCCTGCCAGCTGTTACCATGGAGACCAGTTGGTAACTTCTTTATCTTAGAAATGTAGCCATCTCTGTGAATCCCCAGCTCAAGGACAGAGGCCTTTTTCACATATTTTGTGAAAAACTAGTAAAAGGGTGTCTACCTGAGAAGTGCTGATTTTTTTAGCCACTGGCCAAGTAGAACAGGGAACACGAAACGAAGAAGTTTATCTACATTGAACTCTTTTATAGGGACTCTTTTGCTGAAAGTCCTAAAGTCAGCCATGGTGAAGACTTCTGGAGAAGGTCAGTTAAGACTTTTCTGTGGGCCTAGTGCAGAGGGGGAAGACGGGGAAGGTGGGCTGTGATCAGCTCCGTGGATCTGAGAATGAGGAAGGAGAGATGTAAAAGAATAATGGGAAACGGGTTTGAGATTTTCCTAGCAACAAAAACTTGAGCAGTAGAACAGGTAGAGCAGAGAGGATGATGGGAGTGAGTATCTCAAAACGCATATGAGGGACGTTTAATTATTAGTAAACTGTTTTCAGTGATGACAAACCAACTTTAAAGGCCATTTTTATTACATCTTAGATAGGGGACTGAGGGCTCTCCTCAGCTGGTTTGAGCTTTGATTTAGCTGGTAAGAAGACCTGGCGGGACCCGGTGCCGGCACTGACAGGACAAGAGAGTAGTGAGTGGGTGGAGGGGTACTTCAGTAACTGCTGCCTCAGCAAGGAGGCAATGGTCTGAGAACCGGCAGAGGTTTGGGTTTTTGATCTAGTAATTGGAGGGGAGAAATCAGGTTGCTGAGGTGGGAGTGACAGCAGAGTGTCTGGAGCAGAAAACTGAGGGTGAGGATCTATTGGAGAAGCATAGTTCAGGATGTGAGTGAAGGAGGGAAAAGGTCACACAGAATTTGAGGATCTAGAGACCCCTCTGGGGGCCATCGGTTCTTCTTATCTAATTGGTAATATGGCCAATGATGTGTACTGAATTTGATGAGGAGTTTGGGTTCCATCAGGCAGCCCCTGTTTGCTCACATCCCCATGACTTACAGAAGAAGTCAGCTTTCCCCCCACACAGCCGTGACTGTGGCTTTGAGAGTCTGCGCGGCAAACATAGTAATCTAGGCTAGCCAACCTGCATCTTGCTTGCATGTCCCTTCATCCATAATGTTTGTTTCCATTATCTATGCTACAGAAGTAATTTAATGGAATTTTAGTGGTATCCTCTTCATCAGGGATATCCCAATAGGTAAGACCTATAGCCAGCTGACAAATGTCTGGGAGGAATGATGGCCACCAGGTTCCTCAGGGGGCTGTATGCGAGATAGATTATACTTCTTTTCCAGTAGGATTTGTGATCAGCCATCACTGCTGAATGGGCTGATGTGGCTTAGGACTACTTGTGGCCAAGGAGAGAGTCCACAGACTTATCCACATGGCGAATACGCAATTTGAAGGTTTTACCAGTCTTTTCCAGTTTCCAGCCAGAGTCTGGACAGGGCGCAGGCTTGAGATGTTATAAGTAGCACCGGCTATGGTCCTTTACAGCGGGGTTTCAAGCATGATACCTGATGTCGTCTTACGTAGATGAAGTCTCTTACTTGATATCGATGTGGAGTCCCTTTGTCCCCAGTTTGGTAGGCAGTGGCCAGCTGTTTACACAGGTATCACTGAGTTCTTTTTAGAGCTTTAAGTCTGTAAAGCAAGGGGGTGTGGATGGAATGGTTAGGTCTTTGAGTCGGGCTTAGGTCCCTTACTGCAGGAGGGCAACAATAGATAATTTCACAGGGGCTAAGGTTACTCAAAGAAACAGAGGGAGTATTTCTTGCATGAAACATTGTGTAAGGCAGGAGCATAGTCCAATCTTTTATGCTGTTCTCTAAGTTTAATTTTCTTAAGGTCTCTTTAATGGTTCAATTTATTCTATCTGCCTGTCCTGAACTCGGGTATCTATAAGCACAATATAACTTCCAATTAATTCCCTGGTTCCTGGCTAACCCCTGACTTACCTGGGCCATGAACACCGGTCCATTATCAGACCCTATTACCGGCTTAGCTTCCTCCAATGGTAAAGAGGCTGAGTCAGCAGCAGGGAAATCCATTTGAGGGTGTTGTGGGTTAGGGGACAAGGGCAGGGGATTAGTAAGGGAAGAAGAGTCCAGTAGAGTCAAATCTGTGACTCGGGGAGAACAGGGGGTGGAGGAGGAGGAGGTTGAGAGGGTTTGAGAGATCATGGGGGAAGGAGTAGGAGCAGAGGCAGGGGCAAGGAAAGGCTTCACCAATGGAGGAGGAGATTTGCAGATGTTCTGCCAAGTTAAGATATATGGCTGTTGATCCAGATGGCTATGTGTCCCCGGCTGAGATAATATCTCTGAATTTTTAAATTAGTGCGAAGTAGAAAGATCCTTCTAGGGGCCATCCGAATTCAAAGGTGGGCCATTCTGAGGCACAGAGATTCTGCCAGGTCCAGCATTTTACTAAAACAAGAAAGATTCTGAGCTCTTAAGCGGACTTTGTTCCAGTGATCAAGGGTCAGGGACAGAGGCATTGAACTGCTCTGTCCCATAATGAAAGGTACACAAACAGCAAAAGCAAGGACACATGACACAGATAAGACAAGACCATAAACACAGGCAATGGACGTCAAACACTGAAACCAGGAATGAATAGCCGGCAAAACCCGATGGGATGACAATACCGAATCTAAAACAAAATATCACTGAGTTGAGGAGACTATTGTTCCTTAATTTCCCGAGTTTTCTGCGGCGTCCCCCAGGGAGGTGCCCTGTGTCTCCATGACACGTCTCTCAGCCACCTTCGGAGGGAGCTCAGGCTCTTCATCGCCAGAGATTTTGCCAAGCCCTAACATGAAACCTGAAACCAGAAAGAGGCGCCTTACTTGCTCCGAGAGGAGCCCATTGGGGTCTCTCATCTGCCACTGCCAGAACTCGGTAGAACCTCAATATGTAAAGGTCGGGCGAGTGTCGAAGGAAGAGACCACCAAGAGTCTGTCTCATGCAACAGCAATGGGTTTATTTGGGGTTCAGCATGCTGTGGCTCAGAACTCACTTAAATAGAGCAGAGAGCCCTGAGAACACCTTAAGCACAGCTTATATACTTTCCTTGGAGAGGGAAGAGAGGGAAGTTTACTAATGGGTGAGGGCATGTGGGCGGTTTGCATGACACTGAGTGAGGGAGTACATTCTGCAGTTTGGCAGTTGGGAACAGAACATTCTGGAAACAAGATTAGCAAACATTTCTCAAGATTTCAACAGTGTTTTGTTAAGCATACAGAAAAACAGGAAGTGACAAGTACCTATTTTATTAACCTTTCACTACGGACTATCCCTTTTTGACTAGATGTTCCTTCTACATTAATTCATCCAAGGTACAAGGTCCTATGGCATTGTATATCGATTTAATTGAGACACCTCTGCAGAACGTAATTCAAAGCTGCATATCAAAATCAAGAGCCCAATGCCCTTCTGGACTTCAAATCATACTTAGATTTCTGTTTTCATACATATATTTCACCTATATATTCTTATACACATAGCAAGTTCCCAATACCATTATTCATCCAGCAGAATGATTTCTAACCCAAACCGAACATGTTATTAACCATAACCATACACTGTTCCCTCAATCTAACTTTACAGAAGAGCATGGAAAGAGTTGATCTTACAATACTGAAATGTAGGGAATCTTCCACCTCCTGAGAACCTCAAAGGTACATGCAGAAATGATCCCTGGAGAAGAGGTAGGCATCTATGAAGGACCTGAGAGACCAAAAGTCATCTTCCATGGCAAACAACTTGGTCAGGATAAAAGGTTGTGTATGAATCAGCTTCTCTTCTTAACGTAGAGAAGTTGGACCAAACTAGGCCTGTGTGGAGATCTATTCCTGGGTGCCTATTGTTGATATACCATTCTAACTTGTGAAAGTGTCACAGAAAGTAGGGGCAGCCTCCGTATCATGGGACCCTTGAAAGCAACAGTTAGGACAAAGTGGTTGCCAAGACAGTGACCTCATTCAATTTCTGAAGGAAGGGACCTCACTTAACTTCCTTGGTGATGGAACTCTCTGAATTTGGGATCCAGGAAGCCAGGCACCCAGAGCCAGTCCCTGTCCCAGTCCCAGTGGTCTCACTTGTTTGGATGCAGCAAGGACAGAGTCAGTCTTTGTTGGTACCTACAGATGTGAGGAAGGCCAAATGAGAGGAAATCTCTGAAGCGGGGCTTTTCCTGAGAAAGCAGGTAGTGGCTCACCGCTGGCTACTGAGAACTTCACAGAGTTGGCCAAGGAGACCAGATCTGAGACAGGACAGGCCAATTTGGGGGAACATATTTTGGCCCACAAGTCAGAGGACACTCTGGATAGTCACAGACCTACTTGGGGGAAGGAGGTGCCTTTCTGGGTGTTGTGTGGGTTTGTGGTTTTGTCTCATTTTCCTAGAATAGGTATTAAAGTCGGTTTGTTTGGATTGAAGTTTAGTGTTTCTAGTAAGTCTTTCGACATGGCGAGTGTTTCTATGTCTCAGTATTTCACTGTGTCCGTGGTTGTATGCATTAGAAAAGAGAATGCATCAATGGATGTGTCCTGTCTAGTAGAAAGCTTCTCAGCATTCAAATTGCCCCATTTATGAATGGACTGTAGCTTGCCCTATTGATGCGCAATACCTGCTATATTCCAAAGTTCCTGTTTTCTTTCTGAATTCTGGCCACTCTACAGAATAGGACCATGGTTTTTTGTTCACGATATGTACCACCTTCAAGCTCTGTGACTGGCCATGTACTGGATAGCTGAAAGAAATGGCAAGCATCTCAGAAAACTCAAGTATCAGTGTGACCAGGAAATTCTCAGTGGAGCAACCCTGCTTTGGACCATTTGCTTACCTATTGTTCTGTTTTCCTGAATTTCAGGAAGGTCTTTGACTCAGGCCACCCTTTTATGAAGCCTGAAGAAAACAGTTTTCAAATGGAAATTATTGGGCATACATGTGGCTCTTTCCTTAACTGCTTTGAAAAGGGATGTGTCTGAATCAGCCCCTTGGCTCTGTATGAGGCAGTGGCTTAGATTCTCAGCACCTGAGGGATCTAAAGAAATTTCCCATGCGTGCATTCAAAACCAAAATGGCCAAAAGAGCAGTCATTGGCATGAAGTCTCTCGCCTTCCTCTGTAAGGTTCCTGACCTCCATCAAGTGAGAATAGGAATCCTTTGGGTCAAACGAGTTCTTCAAAACCTGCAGAGGCTAGCCCATAGGTGCTTGGGTTTTCTCATGACTCCAATTCACATAAAGAATCAATATCTGACAGTCAGTAGGCCTCAAATTGGACAAGCAGAACAGTATTAACACCAGGCCTATTTGATCACTCCTGGTTAACAGGAAGCGTGTCCAGGCCACCCTGACTTTAGGCAAATGAGGGGCAAGGTAGATTATTGTGGATACTGTCTTGGTCTGCGCCCCTCATGGAAACCTCCAGCCAGAGGTTATGATGAGTGTCTATATGGAAGGAGATGAGGTCCATATGGGAGTGTTTTGGTTTTAATTGTGGTCAATTGTGTGGTAGTTGGAAGAGATGACTGTGTCCACCGGAGCTTGAACTCTGGTGTGATTACCCTTAGAGACTGAGTTCTGGAACTGACCTCAGAGAAGTATTGCAAAAAATAGTGTTGGGATTTTAGGAGGTCACGCATGAGAATCACCCTTGTAATCTGAGATCTAGGCCCAGGATGGCTTTCCACAGTGCTCGGGGATTCTGAGCCAGGATATCACATGATTTAATTCTTAAAGACTTGGGACCCTTAGTTGAGAATACAAACACACATGGATCTCACTTTGTATACCTCAATGGGCCTGGATTCATGTGACCTTTTGGCCACTCTTTGGGAAGCCTTCCCCGTGAGTGATCTCCAGAGCTTTCATTGAAATGAGCTTCCTCACCATTTAATGGTTCCTGAATTAATTGAAACCCACAGTGCCTCCAACTTCATCCTTGAAAAATGGCTAGATAAATACCATGAAATTTTTGAAATTTCCATGACCAGGTGGCACTGGATAAACTTTGAATGTCCTGTTGCTGATCATGATGGTTCCAAACTGTGTCTTGATTGACTGGGTTTCGTGAAAATGTTGTAGAACAGAGATGCCAGTAAGTTGGAGCCTGCTGAGTAGTGGGCATCGAGCAGTGGACTGTAGGTGTGTAAATAAATATTTTTGGTAGGATCACCTGGATCTTCCATTGGCTTCCAAAAGACTTGTGACTGACATGGTGCAGGCAGCCGACCCTTATATGTAAAGGCATCTTTTTATATGGAGAGGTTTCAGGGCAATGTTCAGAATCAGGTTGCTATAGTCAAGTGGGAAAGCTATGTGGGATTAAAGCCTGGTTCGTACATTCTCTTGTCGACCATGACAAACCACACGTGACAGAACTCCCTCTATCATTGTGTCCCAGTTGAACTCCTTGTATTTCATGAATCTAATACGAAACTCCCAGTTCAGGAGTAAGAAACACCCTGAAAATTGGAGCATGACCAAATGGCTTCACAGACCACACGGGAAGACACTTAGCTCCCAGTGGCCACAGTTTACCTACAAAGAGAGAATTCAGAACTGCTGCCTCATTTTCATTAGAAAATAAGGAACCATGTCCTCCAGGTCACATAGATGCAGACCCAGATTTCATGGTGTCACTACAAACGAAACTAAATTTCCTGACAATTACAAATATTTCATGTGCCCAACCACAGAGGAAGTTTCTCAAGAAGTCTTTAGGCCAGCAGAGCTCCATGTTTGTGAAGTGTTTACCCTCTCCCTTACTTTTGGAAACTGTTCTTCTACTTCCAGTGTTGTGAACTTCTGAGCATTTTACATTTCTCATATGTATTCACAGATTTTCTAACTCCTCTCCTCTAATTGTGTCTTACTTGGAGTGATGGTTATGTCAAGCCATTGTTCTGGAAGAGAGTGGGAAGTTGTTCCTGTAGTACATGTTTGCATACACATTAGATTAATTTTTCTATTTTCCATTTGAAATACTGAATCCCTGACACCAACCCATACCCTACTAGAATCTGACTACTAATCCTAATATGATGGAGAAAAAGAAACCTAACTGAATAGAAATACAGTCCTTTCATAGGAAGCATGGTGTATACTTGTATTTGCCTTCTGCTTTATCAAGAGTATGTGTTTTAAATCTAGTCAACTTTTTATTATAATATTTCTTCATGAGTTTTTAAAGTTATCACATATGTAAATTCCTGTCTCCCTTTCTCTGTATCCTATTCAGCACATGTATTTTTTATGCACATATACTATCCTACCTGGTATCCCACGTACATTCTTGTGAGCTCACTGACATTGGAATATAAAAATTGTGAAAAGAGATGACTCCCCCTAAATACTGATTGAACTGAAAATTCAACCTATGGGTGAGCTTCCTAGTAAAAAACATTATACATAAATCCATGTTAAGTAAAATGAATATTTTTGGATATGTGGATGAATTATATTTTATGATGAATTTCAATTGGCATATATATTTCTACATATTAATTTGTGTGTGTGTGTTTGTGTGTGTATTTGTGTGTGTATATATATATATATATATATATATATATATATATATATATATTCTCCAGAATTTCCAAAATATGAAATATATGTATCTTATTATACACTCCCTAAATTCATTCGTATTCATGTATTTGGGTGTATAATCAACTTTACACAAGATTATTCTAAGAAATACTCAACCACCTGAAATACATATTGGTTTCCTACTACTGAAAACTAAGTTCAGTGAATGGTGCTTACAAATCCTAATATTTCTACTGTAACTGACCCAGTTTATCATCAATGCAAATAGATTTCTATGGGACATGATGTGTATTTTGAAGTTCATTTTTATTAAACACTGGTACATTAAAATTTCTTCAGTTTATGTACAACATAGGATATATTTTTTTCATTCACAACTTCACAAATTTATAGGCATTTGGTTCACTTTCAATTACTTACTATTTCAGAACACATGTATTCCTCCATATTTCTCTACTGGTCTTTTCACTTGACTTCATTCTAAACACATTATTTTCGATTCCATTATCATTGTTCAAGCAAAACTCACTCTTCATGATAAACTGTAACCCTAATATTACCATTAGATATATAACAGGTTGGAATGAATTTATGTATATCAATATAAGATTTCATATATTTTTTTCAGATGCAAATTCAATCCATTATTTAAAGTTGGAACCAGTTATATACTTTATTCACAATATGGTCTATTCATGCATCATCTGAATAATCATCAACACAGGGTACACCTTTTCGTATCCCCAGTACTAATTTATAAGTTTTCAGGATATTGCTCCCCATAATGCTGGAAGGAAGACTCATGTCACCTGATCTACATATACATTTATCACAGTAGTATTCTGGACACAAAATGCAAAGGTCACACTTATGATTGTACCAAAGCCTAAATGGAAAGTGAGCATGGATTATTAAAAACATCTGTCCAGGTTGAGTAATGCTCTCAAATGTCAATCCTCTTTGTTACTACATATTTGTTTTTTTCCTAAGATTATATATTCAACCTCAAGCCTTTTGAAAATATCTAATCCTATCACTCACTTTATACTATGCCTGATTTCTTAATGTCCCTATTGATATCTGCTTTTCTACATATTGTCCCCAGTTCATCATTGTGACTGTAACTTCAAATGTGCTGACATTTACATTCACTCTCTATCTGAAACCCTATTGCTAAAGAACTTTTGGTCCAACTCCTATACTCACTATTCTTCCTAAACCTACTGACTATCTTCCTAATCCTACAGACTATCCCTTTTTGACTGCATGTTCTCTTCTACATTCAAACATCCGAGGTACACGGTCCTATGCCATTGTATATCAATTTATCTGAGACCTCGGTGCAGAACATAATTCAAGCTAAGTATACCAATCGTGGTTTCAATTCCTATCTGGGCTTCAAATCTTTCCTAGATCTCTGTTCTCATACATATATTTCATGTCTATATTCTTATAAATATCACAGGTTCCCAATACCATTATTCATCCAGCATAATTATTCCTAACCCAAATCGAACATGCTATTAACCCTAACCATACACTGTTCCCTCAATCTCATTTACAGAAGAGCAGGAACAGAGTTGGTCTTACAATACAGGAAGGTAGGGGATCTTCCACCAGCTGACAACATCAAAAGTCCATGCAGAAATAATCCCTGGAGAAGATGTAGGCAACTATGAGGGACCTGAGAGAGCAAAAGTCATCTTACATGGAAAACATCCTGGTCATGATGAAAGGATGTGTCTGAATCAGCCTCTCTTTTCTTAATGTAGTGAAGATGGACCAAACCAGGCCTGTGTGGAGAGTTGATCCCGGGTGCCTATGGTTGATATACCATTCTAACTTGTGAAAATGTCAGAGCAAGTAGGTGCAGCCTCCATCTGATGGGACCCTCGGAAGGAACTGTTAGGAAAATGTGGTTGCCAGGGTAGTGACCTCATTCAGTTCCTGAAGGAAATGAACTCAACTTACTTCCTTGGTGATGAAACTCTCTGAACATGGGATCCAGGAAGCCAGGCACCCAAAGCCAGTCCCAGTGCAAGTCCGAGTGGTCAAACTTGTTTGGATTTACCAAGGACAGAGTCAGTCTTTCTTGGTACATACTGATGTGAGGTTGGCCAAATGCCAGGAAGATCTGAAGAGGGGCCTTTCCTGAGAAAGCAGGTAGTGGCTCATCGCTGGCTTCTGACAGCATCACAGAGTTGGCCACAGAGACCAGATCAGAGACAGGACACCAAAAATATGGGGGAATATATCATGGCCCACCAGTCAGAGGACACTCTGGATAGTCAGAGACCTACTGGGGGAAGGAGGTGCCTTTGTGTGTGTGGTTGTGGGTTTGTTGTTTTGTCTCCTGTTCTCAGAATAGGTAGGAAAGGTGGTTTGTTAGTTTTGGAGTGGACTGTTTCTAGTAAGTCATTTGACAAGGCGAGTGTTTCTGTGTCTATATATCCCATTGTGTCCGTGGTTGTAGACATTAGAAAAGAAAATGCATCAAGGGATTTGTCCAGTCTACTAGAAAGCTTCCCAGCATTCATCCTGTGCAATTTATGAATGAACTGCAGCTTGCCTTATAAATGGGCAACACTCGCCATCTTCCTAAGTTCCTGTTTTCTTCCTGAATTCTGGCCACTCTCTAGAATACGCTCATGGTTTTGTGTCCAAGATATGTACCACCCCAAGCACTGTGACATGGCAATGTACTGGATAGCTGAAGGGAATGGCGAGTATCTCAGAAAACTCAGATATCAGTGTGACCAAGAAAGTCTCAGTGGAGAAACCCTGCTTTGGGCCTTTTGCTTCCCTGTCTGTTGCCCTGAATGTCAGGAAGGTCTTTGCCTCCGGCAACCCCTTTGTGAAGACTGAAGAAAACAGTTTTCAAATGGAAATAAATGGGCATCACCTGTGGCTCTTTGCTTAATTGCTTTGGAAAGGGATGTTTCTGAATCTGCATCTTGGCCCTGTGTGAGCCTGTGGCTTAGATTCTCAGCACCTGATGGATCTAAAGAAAGATCCCATGTGTGCATCCAAAACTAAAATGGCAAAAAGGGCAGTCATAGTGGATGAAGTCTCTTGCCTTCCTCCAGACAAAAGCTGAATAAAGATACTATAGAACTCAATAGCACAATCAATAACCTAGACTTAACCAACATATATAAAATATATCAACCATCATCAAGTGGATACACGTTCTTCTCAGCAGCACATTGATCCTACTCCAATATAGACCATATATTATGCAATAGGGAAACTCTTAGTAAATATAAAGGTATGGAGATAATACCATGCACCATATCTGATCATAATGGATTGAAACTTTAAATCAATGAAAAAAAAAGGAAGGAAAAATTCTACATCACATGGAAAATGCACAATATGTTACTGAAAGATCAGTGGGTTACAGAAGACATAAAGGAGGAGATAAAAAAATTCTTAGAGACAAATGACAATAGAGACACAACATACCGGTTTGTATGGGACACAATGAAAGCCGTTTTAAGAGGGAAATTCATTTCTTGTAATTCTTTCCTCAAAAAAAGAAAAAAACAACAACAAATTAATGAACTCACACTACACCTCAAAAACCTAGAAAAGGAAGAGCAAAACAACATCAAATGTAGTAGAAGACAAGAAATAATTGAAATTAGAGGAGAAATCAATGAAATTGAAACAAAAAATCTACATTGTAAAAATTGAAATAAATAAGAGTTGGTTCTTTGAAAAAATAAATATGTTCGACAGGCCCTTAGCCATGCTAACGAAGAGAAGAAGAGAGAGAACTCAAATTACTAACATATGGAATAAAGATGGAAATATCACAACACACACTACAGAAACACAGAAGATAATTAGAAAGTATTTTGAAACCCTATATTCCAATAAAATAGAAGATAAAGAAGATATCGATAAATTTCTTAAGTCATATGATCTGCCCAGATTGAGTCAGGAAGACACCCACAATTTAAATAGACCAATAACAAAGGAAGAAAAATAAGAAACCATCAAAAGACAACCAACCAAAAAGAGCCCTGGACCGGATAGGTATACAGTGGAGTTCTACAAAACCCTCAAAGAAGAATTAATACCAATACTTTTCAAGCAATTTCAAAAAATAGAAAAAGAAGGAGTTCCTCCAAATTCATTCTATGAGGCCAACATCACCCTGATTCAAAAACAAGACAAAGACACTTCAAAGAAAGAAAACTACAGACCAATACCTCTAATAAACTTGGATGCAAAAATTCTCAATAAAATCATGGTGAATTGAATACAAAAGCATATCAAAATAATTGTGCTTCATGATCAAGTAGGATTCATCCCTGGGATGCAAGCCTGGATCAATTTATGGAAATCAATAAATGTAATCCACCACATCAATAGACTTAAAGACAAAAACCATATGATCATCTCGATAGATGTAGATAAAGCGTTTGACAAAGTACAGCATTCCTTTATGTTCAAAACACTATAAAAATTAGGGATAACAAGAACTTACCTCAACATGGTAAAAGCTATATATGCTAAACCTCAGGCTAGCATCATCCTAAATGGAGAAAAACTGAAGGCATTCCCTCTAAAATCTGGAACAAGACAGAGATGCCCTCTATCACCACTTCTATTCAGTTTAGTTCTTGAAATACTAGCCAGAGCAATTAGACAGACAAAAGAAATTAAAGGCATAAAAATAGAAAAAGAAGAACTTAAATATTCGCTATTTGAGGATGACATGATAATATATTTAACAAACCCTAAAGGGTATGCAAAGAAACTGCTAGAGTTAATAAATGAATTCAGCAAAGTGCCAGTATATAAAATCAACAAGAAAAAATCAAAGGCATTCCTGTATATCAGCAACAAAACTTCTGAAATTGAAATGAGGAAAACCACTCCATTCACAATATCCTCATAGAAAATAAGATACTTGGGAATCAACCTAAAAAAAGAGGTGAAAGATTTATACAATGAAAGTTACATAACTCTAAAGAAAGAGATAGAAGAAGATGTTAGAAGATGGAAAAATGTACCCTGTTCATGTATAGGCAGAACTAACATCATCAAAATTGCGATATTACCCAAAGTTCTCTACAGGTTTAATGCAATGCCAATCAAAATCCCAATGGCATTTCTTGTAGAAATATATAAAGCAATCATGAATTTCATATGGAAAAACAGTAGACACAGAATAGCAATAGCAATTCTAAGCAGGAAGTGTGTATCAGGATGTATAGCGATAACAGAGTTCAAACTGTACTACAAAGCAATAGTAACAAAAACAGCGTGGTACTGGTATCACAAAAGTCAGCTGGACCAATGGTACAGAATAGAGGACACAGAAACCAATCCACAAAAGTACAACTTTCTTATATTTGAAAAAGGGCCTAAAAGCATGCAATGGAGGAAGGATAGCATCTTCAACAAGTGGTCCAGGGAAAATTGGAAATCCATATGCAACAAAATGAAAATGAATCCCTTTCTCTCGCCATGCACAAAAGTTAACTCTAAATGGATCAAGGAGCAAGATATAAAATCAGAGACACTGCATCTAATAGAAGAAAAATTTGGCTACGATGTACATACTGTGGGGTTGGGCTCCAAATTCCTTAATAGGACAGCCATAGCACAAGAGTTAATAACAAGAATCAACAAATGGGACTTACTTAAACTAAAAAGTTTTTTTCGAAACAAGAGAAACAATAAGAGAGGTAAATAGAGAGCCTACATCTTGGGAACAAATTTTTACCCCTCACACTTCAGATAGAGCCCTAATATCTAGAATATACAAAGAACTCAAAAATTAAACAATAAGATAACAAATAAACCAATCCACAAATGGGCCAAGGACCTGAACAGAAACTTCACAGAGGAGGACATACAATCCATCAACAAGAACATGAAAAAATGCCCACCATCTCTAGCAGTTAGGGAAATTCAAGTCAAAACCACCCTAAGATACCATCTCACTCCAGTAAGATTGGCAGCCATTATGAAATCAAACAACAATAAGTGTTGGCGAGGATGTGGGGAAAAGGGTACACTTGTACACTGCTGGTGGGACTGGAAAATGTTGAGGCCAATTTGGAAACCAGTATGGAGATACCTGGGAAAGCAGGGAAAGGATCCACCATTTGACCCAGCTATCTCACTTCTCGGACTATTCCCTGAGGATCTTAAAAGAGCGCACTATAGGGATACTGCCACATCACTGATCATAGCGGCACAATTCATAATAGCTAAACTGTGGAACCAAACTAGATGACCTTCAATAGGCGAATGGATAAAAAAGGGGCATCTATACACAATGGAGTATTATGCAGCGTTAAAAAATGACAAAAATCATTGAATTTGAAGGGAAATGGATGGCATTAGAACATATAATGCTAAGCAAAGCTAGCCAATCCTTAAAAAACAAATGCCAAATGTTTTCTTTGATATAAAGAGAGCAAATAAGAACAGAACAGGGAAGAAGAGCATGAGGAAAATATTAACACTAAATGGAGATGAGTGGGGGGAGAGAAAGGGAGAGAGAATGGAAAGCATATGGAAATGGTAGGAGACACTTAATGTTACACAAAATTCCATATAAGAGGTTGTGAGGGGAAAGGGGGGGAAACAAGGGAGAGAATTGAACAATAGCAGATGAGGTATAGAGGGTAGATGGTTGGGGAGGGGAGGGGGATAGTAGGGGATAGGAAAGGTAGCAGAATACAACAATCACTAATATGCCATTATGTAAAAACGTGAGTGTGTAACTGATGTGATTCTGCGATTTGTATTGGGGTAAAAATGGGAGTTCATAACCCAAATGAGTCAAATGTATGAAAGATGATATAGCATGAGCTTTTGAACAACCAAAAAAAAGAAAAAAAAAGGAATTTAATTTCCAATATTTGAGACATTTTACAACTTTATTTTTTAATAAAATTGGCTTTTATTTGTTATCTTACTTGCTGTTATCTGCCTTTCAGTTTGAAAAAACGATGTGCTGTAGCCATTCATCCATGTAGTATGTAACAGAAAATTTTCAGTGTCTCCATATAACCAGATTGGCAAGGCATCAAGGTTTCCCTCACAAACAAGATAAAGGCTTTTGCATAAGAAATTTAATATTCTGCAATACAATTTTTTTTTAACTTTCCAATTAAATTTCATTTTTTTTTAAAAAAAGAAGAAACTAAACCCCACAGTAAGAAGGCCTCAAAGTGGAGAAGTGGAGCAGTATTAATGGCAGGCCTATTTAATCACTCCTGGTTCACAGGAAGGGTGTCCAGGCCACCCTGACTTTAGGCAAATGAGGGGCAAGAAAGCTTATTTGGGCCACTGTCTTGGGCTGTGCCCCTCATGAAAAACTCCAGCCAGAGGTTATGAGGAGTGTCTATGTGGAAGAAGATGAGGACAATGTGGGAGTGTTTTGGCTTTAATTGTGGTCATTTGTGTGGCAGATGGAAGAGATGACTGGGTCCAACTGGGCTTGAACACTGGTGTGATTCCCCTTAGAGAATGAGTTCTGGAACTGACCTCAGATAAGTATTGCCATGAATTGTGTTGCGATTTTAGGAGGCCACACATGAGAGTCGCCCTTTGAAACTGAGATCTAGGCCCAGGGTGGCTTTCCCAAGAGTACTGAGAATCTCAGCTAGGATATCACATGATTTTATTCTGAAAGACTTGGCACCCATAGTTGAGAGTCAAAACACACATGGACCTCACATTGTAGACCTCAATGGGCCTGGCTTCATGTGACCTTTTTGCCACTCTTTGGGAAGCCTTGCCTGTGAGTGTTCTCCAGATCTTTCATTGAAATGAGCTTCCTCAACAGTTAATGGTCCCTGAATGAATTGAAACCCACAGTGCCTCCACCTTCATCCTTGAAATTTGTCTAGATCAATACCATGAATGTTTAGAAATTTTCATGACCAGATGGCACTGGAGAACCTTTTGATGTACTTTTGCTGATCATGAGTATACCAGACAGTGCCTTGATTGACTGGGCTTCATGAAAATGTTTAGAACAGAGATGCCAGAAAGTTGGAGACTGCAGAGTAGTGGGCCTAGAGCAGTGGTGGGAAGGTGTGTGATAAAACATCTGTGGTGGGGCCATGTGGATCTGCCATTGACTTTCAATTGTCTTGAGACAGACATGGTGCAGCCATCAGACCATTGTATATAAAGGCATCTTGTTATATGGAGAAGTTTCAGAGTAATGTTTAGAATCAGGTTGCTATGATCAAGGGGGCAAGCTAATGGGATAGAAGCCTGGTTGGTGCATTCTACAGTAGACTAGGGTACACGTACCACACGTGACAGAACTCCCTCCAGCACTGTGTCCCAGTTGAACTCCTTGTATTTCGTGATGCCAATACCAAACTACCAGTGCAGCAGCAAGAAACACCACGAAAAGTGGAAGATGACCAAATGGTTTCACAGTCCACACGGGGAGACACTTAGCCCCCAGTGGCAATAGTTTACCTACAAAGAGAGAATTCAGCATTGCTGCCTCATGTTCATTTGAAAATAAGATGCCATGTCCTCCAGGTCACATAGATGCAGACCCAGCTTAGATGGTCTCACTATAAAGGAAGCGAAAGCTCCTGAAAACAACATATATTTCAAGTGCCCAACCTCAAAGGCAGTTTCTCAAGAAGTGTTTAGGCCAGCAGATCTTCATGTCTGTGGAGTATTTCCCATGTCACTTACTTTTGGAAACTCCTCTACCACCTCCAAGGTTGTGCACTCCTGAGCATTTTCGTTGCAGATATATATTTACAGATTTTCTAACTCTTCTCCTCTAATTGTGACTTACTTGGGGCAATGGTAATGTCAAGTCATTCTTCTATATGAGAGAAGGAAGATTTTTTTGTAGCACATATTTGCATACACATTGGATTCATTTTTCAATTTTTCATTCGAAATACTGAATCCTTGACACTAGCCCATACCCTTATAGACTCTGACTACTAATACTAATATGATGAGAAAAATAACCAAAACAGAATAGAAATACAAGCAGTTCAGAAGAGGCATGGTGTGTAGTTGTACTTGCCTTTTGCATGATATAAGGTAGGAGTTATAAATCTAGTCAATTATTTGTTGAAATAATTCTCCATGTGTTTTTAAAGTTAAGAAATATGTGAATTTCTGTCCCTCTTTCTCTTTAGCCTATTAAGCACATGTATTTTTATATGCACAAATAGAATCCTACCTGGTTTCACACGTACATTCTTGTGAGGTGGCTGACTTGGCAGATACAAATTGTGAGAAGAGATCACTTCTCCTAAAGGCTGTTGGAACTAAAAATTCAACCCATGGGTGACCTTCCTAGATGAACAACATTATACATAATCCATGTTCAGTATAATGAATATTTTTTGATATGCAGATGAGTTATTTTTCATGATGAATTTCAATTGGCATATATATTGCTACATTATAATGTGTGTGTGTTTGTGTCTATATATATATAGTCTCCAGATTTTCAAAATATGAAATATAAGTGTCTTACTATACACTGCCTAAATTCATTCATGTTCCTCTATGGGGATATATAATCAATTTTTCACAAGATTATTCTTAGAAATATACATCCACTGAAATACATATTTGTTTCCTAGTACTGAAAACTAACTTCAGGGAATGGTGCTAAGAAATCCTAATATTTCTACAGTGACTCACCCAGTTTAACATCAATGCAAGTAGACACCTATGGGACATGATGTGTATTTTGAAGTTCATTTTTATTCAACACTGGTACATTACTATTTCTGCAGTTTATGGGCAATATAGGATATATCATTTCATCCACAATTTTACAAATTTATAGGCATTTGGTTCAATTTCAATCACTTCCTACTTGAGAAGACATGTATTCCTCCATGTTTCTTGACTGTTCTTTTCATGAGATTCTTTCCAAACACATTATTTTCGATTTCCATAATCACTTTTGAAACAAAACTCACACACTCTTCATAATAAACCGTAACACTAATATTATCATTAGATGTATAACTGTTCGGAATGAATGTATGTATATCAATGTAAGATTTCTTGTATATTTTCAGATATCAATTCAATCCATTATTTAAATTTTGAACCAGTTATATTATTTATTCACAGTATGGTCTATTAAAGAATCATCTCTATATTCATAGACCCAGGGTATACCTATTTGTATCCCCAATACTAATTTATAAGCCTTTAAAATATTGCTTTCAAAAATGGTGGAAGAAATATTCTAGTCACCTGATATACATATGCATTTCATCACAGTAATATTCCTGACAAAAAATGCAAGTGTCACACTTATGATTGTACCAAAGCCTATATTGAAAGTGAGCATGTATTACTAACAACATCCATGTCCTGATTCAAGAATGATCTCGAATATCATTCCTATTGGTGACTACATATTTGTTTCTTCCTAAGATTGTATATTCAAACTCAACCCTGTTAAAAATGTCTTATCCTATCACTCTCTTTGTACTTTGCCTGGTTTCCTAATATCTCTATTGATATCTGCTTTCCTACACATTTTCCCCAGTTCATCACTGTGGCTGACTCTTCACATATGCTGAAATTTACATTCACTCTCTAACCAAAACCCTATATCTAAAGTCTTTTGATCCAACTCCTTGGTTCACTCAAATGGGTTCTTCAAATCCCTTCAGAGGGTAGCCCATAGGTGCTTGGGTTTTCTCATGACCCCAATTCTCATAAAGAATCTATACCCCACAGAGAGTAGGCCTCAAATTGGAGAAGTAGAGCACTATTAATGGCAGGCCTATTTGATCACCCCTCGTTCACAGGAAGGGTTTCCATGCCACCCTGACTTTAGGCAAATGAGTGGCAAGTGAGCTTATTTTGAACACTGTCTTGGGCTGCGCCCCTCATGGAAACCTCCAACCAGAGTTTATTATGACTGTCTATATGGAAGAAGATGAGGGCCATGTTGGAGTGTTTTGGTTTAATTGTGGTCATTTGTGTTACGGTTGGAAAAGATTCCAGGGTCAACCTGGGCTTTAACTCTTGTGTGATTCCCTTTAGAGACTGAGTTCTGGAACAGATCTCAGCGATGTATTGGCATGAATTGTGTTTGGAATTTAGGAGGCCACACATGAGAGTTGCCCTTGGAGACTGAGATCTAGGCCCAGGTTGGCTTTCCAAAGAGCACTGGGATTCTCAGCCAGGATATCACATGACTTTATTCAGAAAGACTTAGCAGCCATAGTTGAGAGTCAAAACACACATGGACCTCAATTGTAAACCTCAATGGGCCTGGCTTCATGTGACCTTTTGGCCACTCCTTGGGAAGCCTTGCCTGTGAGAGTTGTCCCGAGCTTTCATTGAAATGAGCTTCCTCACTATTTCATTGTTCCTGAATGAATTGAAACCCACAGTGCCTCCAACTTCATCCTTGAAAATTGGCTAGATAAACACCATAAAATTTTTGATATTCCTATGAACAGGTGGCACTAGAAAATCTTTGGATGTCTGTTGCTGATCACGAGTATACCAGACAGTGCCCTGATTGACTGGGTTTCATGAAAATGTTGTAGAACAGAGTTGCCAGAAAGTTGGAGCCTGCTGAGTAGTGGGCCTAGAGCAGTGGTTGGCAGGTGTATGATAAAACATCTGTCGTGGGGCCACATGGATCTTCCCTTGGCTTCCAAATGGATTGTGACTGACATGGTGCAGCAAGCAGACCCTTACAAATAAAGGGATCTTGTTATATGGAGAGGTTTCATGGCAATGTTCAGAATCAGGTTGCTATGGACATGGGTGCAAGCTTTTTGGGATAGAAGCCTGGTTGGTGCATTCTCCTGCAGACCCTCACTCACCACACATGAGAGTACTCCCTCTAGGACTGTGTCCCAGTTTATCTCCTTGTACTTCATGAAGCCAATACCAAACTCAGAGTACTGCATTAAATAACACCACAAAAATTCGAGTATGACCAAATGGCTTCACAGACCACACGGTTAGACACTTAGACCCCAGTGGCCTCAGTTTACCTACAAAGAGAGAATTCAGAACTGCTGCCTCATGTTCAATAGAAAATAAGGAACCATGTCATCCAGGTCACATAGATGCTGACCCAGATTTGATGGTCTCACTACAAAGGAAGCTAAAGCTCCTGACAACAACAAATATTTCAAGGGCCCAAACTCAGAGGCAGTTTCTCAAAAATTTATTAGGCCACCAGAGCTCCATGTTTGTGGAGTGTTTATCCTTTCTTTTACATTTGGAAATTCCTCTACCACCTCCAAGGTTGTGAACTCCATTCATTTTTTTTCCAGATATATATTCACAGATTTTCAAACTATTCTCCACTAATTGTGTCTTACTTGTGGTGAAGGAAATATCAAGGCATTGTTGTGGAGGACAGTGGGAAGATTTTTGTCTAGCATATATTTGTATACACATTAGATTCATTTTCCTATTTCCTATTTGAAATACTGAATTCCTGACAGTAAGCCATACCCTAGTAGACTCTGACTGTTCCCGGGTGCCTATGGTTGGTATACCATTCTAACTTGTGAATGTGACACAGGAAGTAGGGGCAGCCTCCATGTCATGGAGCCATTGGAAGCAAATGTTAGAACAAAGTGGTTGCCAAGGCAGTGACCTCATTCAGTTCCTGAAGGAAGTGACCTACCTCACTTCCTTGGTGATGGAACCCTCTGAACTTGGGATCCAGGAAGCCAGGCACCAAGAGCCAGTCCCAGTCCCTTTCCCAGTGGGTTCACTTGTTTGGATTTACCAAGGACAGAGTCAGTCTTTCTTGTGGATCACTAAATGCCAGGAAAGCTCTGAAGAGGGGCCTTTCCTGAGAAAGCAGGTAGTGACTCACCGATGGCTCCTGAAAACTTTAGAGAGTTGTTAAAGGAGATCAGATCTGAGACAGGACAGGCCATTTCGGGGGAACATAGTATGGCCTATCAGTCTGAGGACACTCTGGTTACTCACAGACCTTTGTGGGTAAAAGATATGCCTTTGTGGGTGTAGATGTGAGTTTATGGTTTTGTCTCATGTTCCGAGAATAGGTAGGAAAGGCAGTTTGTTTGGTTTGGAGTGGACTGTTTTTAATAAGTCATTTGACATGGTGAGTGATTCTATGTCTGTGTATCCCACTTTGTCGGTGGTTGAAGATATGAGAAAAGTGAATGCATCAATGCATGTGTCCTGACAAGTAGAAAGCATTCCAGCACACATCCTGCCCAATTTATGAATGGACTGTTGCTTGCCTTATCGATGGGCAACACCTACTATTTTCGTTAGTTCCTGTTTTCTTCCTGAATTCTGGCCATTCTCCAGAATAGGCTCATTTTTTTTTGTCCAAGATATGTACCACCTCCGAGCTCTGTGACATGGCCATTTACTGGATACCTGAAATGAATGGGGAGGATCTCAGAAAACTCAGATATCAGTGTGACCAGTAAAGTCTCAGTAGAGAAACCCTGATTTGTGCCTTTTGCTTACCTACTGTTCTGTTGACCTGAATGTCAGGTAGGTCTTTGCCTCAGACCACCAGTTTGTGAAGCCTGAAGAAACTGATTTCAAATGGAAATGAATGAGCATCACCCGTGGCTCTTAGATTAATTGCTTTAGAAAAGGATGTGTCTAAATCATCCTCTCGGCTCTGTGTGAGGCTGTGGCTTAGAATCTCAGCACCTGATGGATCTAAAGAAAGATCCCATGTGTGCATCCAAAACCAAAATGGCAAAAAGATCAGACATTGTGGATGAAGTCTCTTGCTTCCTCTGTTAGGCTCCTCACCTCCATCAAGTACGAATAGGGATCCTTTGGGTCTAATGAGTTCTTCAAAGACGAGAAAAGGTGCTTGGGTTTCACATGACTCCAAATCACATAAAGAATCTATACCTCACGTTCAGTAGGCCTCAAAAAGGAGAAAAAGAGCATTATTAATGGCAGGCCTATTTGATCAATCCTGGTTCACAGGAAGGGTGTCCAGGAAACCCAGACTTTAGGCAAATGAGGGGCAAGGGAACTTATTTTGGACACTGTCTTGGGCTTCGCCCCTTGTGGAAACCTCCAGCCAGACATAATGATGAGTGTCTATATGGAAGAATATAAGGGCCATGTGGTAGTGTTTTGGTTTTAATTGAACATGTTAATAACACTAACCATACATTGTTCCATCAATTTAAGTATTCAGAAGAGCAGGGACAGATTTGTTCTTACAATACAGGAATGTAGGGGATCTTCAACCTGCTGAAAACCTCAAAGGTCAATGCAGAAATTATCCCTGGAGAAGATGTAGGCAGCTATGAAGGACCGGAGAGAGCAAAAGTAATCTTCCATGGAAAACAACCTGGTCAGGATGAAGGGTTGAGTCTGAATCAGACTCTCTATCCTTAACGTAGAGGAGATGGAGCAAACCGGGCCTGTGTGGAGAGCTGTTCCTGGGTACCTATGGTTGGTATACCATTCTAACTTTTGAAAGTGTCTCAGGAATTAGGGCAGCCTCCATCTCATGGGGCCCTTGGAAGCAAGTGTTAGGACAAAGTGGTTGCCACGGCAGTGACCTCATTCAGTTCCCGAAGAAATGACCTTCCTAACTTCCTTGGTGATGGAACTCTCTGAACTTGTGATCCAAGTAGCCAGGCACCCAGAGCCAGTCCCAGTCACAGTTCCAGTGGGCTCACTTGTTGGATTTACCAAGGACAGCGTCAGTCATTCTTGGTACCTACTGATGTGAGGATGGCCAAATGCCAGGAGTGCTTTGAAGAGGGGCCTTTCCTGAGAAAGCAGGTAGTGGCTCAACACTGGCTCCTGACAACTTCACAGAGTTGGCCAAGGTGACCAGATCTGAGGCAGGACAGGCCATTTCGGGAGAACACAGTATGGCCCACAAGTCAGAGGACATTCCGGATAGTCACAGACCTACTTGGGGGAAGAAGTTGAATTTGTGAGTTCGGGTGGGGTTTGTGGTTTTGTCTCATGTTCTCAGAATAGGTAGGAAAGGAGGTTTGTTTGGTTTGGAATTATCTGATTCTTCTAAGTCCTTTGACAATGCGAGTTTTTCTATGTCTGTGTATCCCACTGTGTTAGTGGTTGTAGACATTAGAAAAGAGAATGCATCAATGGATGTGTCCTGTCTAGTAGAAAGCTTCCCAGCATTCATCCTGCCCAATTTATGAATGGACTGCGGCTTGCCTTATGGATGGGCAACACCTGCAATCTTCCTAAGTTCCTGATTTCTTACTCAATTCTGGTCACTCTCAAGAATAGACTCATGGTTGTGTGTCCAAGATATGTACCACCTCCAAGGTCTGTGAAATGGCCATGTACTGGATAGCTGAATGGAATGGCCGAGCATCTCAGAAAACTCAGATAGCAGTGTGACCAGGAATATCTCAGTGGAGAAACCCTGCTTTGGGCCTTATGCATACATATTTTTCTGTTGCCCTGAATGTCAGGAAGGTGTTTTCCTCAGGCCAAAACTTTTGGAAGCCTTAACAAAAGACTTTTCATTTGGAAATAAATGTGCATCTCCTGTGGCTCTTTGCTTAATTGCTTTGGAAAGGGATGTGTCTGAATCAGCCTCTTGGCCCTGTGTGAGGCTGTGGCTTAGATTCTATGCACCTTATGGATCTAAAGAAAGATTCCATATGTGCATCCAAAACCAAAATGGCTAAAAGTAGAGTCATTGTGGATGAAGTCTCTTGCCTTCCTCTGGTAGGGCACTTACTTCCATCAAGGAAGAATAGGGATCCTTTGTGTCAAATGGGTTCTTCAAAGCTCTGCAGTGGCTTGCCCATAGTTCTTGTGTTTTCTCATGCGTCCAATTCCCAAAAAGAATTTAAACCCCTCAGTCAGTAGGCCTCAAATTGGAGAAGTGGAGCAGTATAAATGTCAGGCCTATTTGATCACTCCTGGTTCATAGGAAGGGTGTCCAGGCAAACGTGACTTTAGGCAAATGAGGGACAAGGAAGCTTATTTTGGACACTGTCTTGGGCTGTGTCCTCATGGAAACCTCCAGCCAGAGTTTATGATGAGTGTCTATATGGAAGAAGATGAGGGTCATGTGGGAGTGTTTAGGTTTTAATTGTGAGAGATTACTGGTTCAACCTGGGTTGAATTCTGGTGTGATTCCCCTTAGAGACTCAGTTCTTGAACTGAACTCAGAGAAGAATTGCCATGAATTGTGTTAAGATTTTCGGAGGCAACGCATGAGAGTCGCCATTGGAAGCTGTGATCTAGTCCCAGGGGGACTTTCCACAGTTCACTGGGACTCTCAGCCAGAGAATCACATAATTTTATTCTGAAAGACTTGGCAGCCACAATTGAGAGTCAAAACACACATGGACCTCACATTTTAGACCTCAATGGGCCTGGCTTCAAGTGACGTTTTGGCCATTATTTGGGAAGCCTTGCCTGTGAGAGTTCTCCAGAGCTTTCATTAAAATGAGATTCCTCACCATTTAATGGTTTCTGAATAATTGAAACACACAATGCCTCCAACTTCATCATTGAAAATGGTTACATAAATATCATGAAGTTTTTAAAATTACCATGACCAGGTGGCACTGGAGAACCTTTGGATATCCTGTTGCTGATCATGAGTATACCAGAGAGTGCCTAGATTGACTGGGTTTCTTTAACATGGTGTAGAACACAGATGCCAGTAAGTTGGAGTCTGCTGAGAAGTGGACCTAGAGCAGTGGTGGGCAGGTGTGTGATAAAACATCAGTGGTACGGCCATGAGGATCTAGCATTGGATTCCAAATGCCTTGTGACTGACATGGTGCAGGCAGCAGACCCTTCTATGTAAAGGCATCTTGTTATATGCAGAGGTTTCAGGGCAATGTTCAGAATCAGGTTGCTATGGTCAAGGGGGAAAGCTATCTGGATAGAAGCCTGGTTGGTGCATTCTCCTGCAGACACTGACCCACCACACGTGACAGAACTCCCTCCAGCACTGTGTCCCAGATAAACTCCTTGTATTTCATGAAGCAAACACCAAACTCCCAGTGCAGCAGCAAGAAACACAACGAAAAGTGGATCATGACCAAATTGCTTCACAGTCCAAACGGGGAGACACTTAGCCCCCAGTGGCCACAGTTTACCTGCAAAGAGAGAAACCAGCACTGCTGCCTTATGTTCATTGAAAAATAAGATGCCATGTCCTCCAGGTCACATAGATGCAGACCCAGCTTTGATGGTCTCACTAGAAAGAAGCTAAAGCTACTGAAAACAACATATATTTCAAGTGCCCAAACTCAGAGGCATTTCTCAAGAAGTCTTTAGGCCAGCAGAGCTCCATGTTTGTGGAGTGTTTATCCTGTCCCTTACTTTTGGAAACTCCTCTACCACCTCCAAGGTTGTGAATTTCTGAGGATTTTTCATTGAATATATGTATTCACACATTTTCTAATTCTTCTCCTCTAATTGTGTCTTTCTTGGTGCGAAGGTAATGTCAAGGCATTTTTCTGGATGAGAGTGGGAAGATTTTTGTGTAGCATATATTTACATACACATTGGATTCATTTTCCATATTTCCATTAGAAATACTGAATCCATGACACTAACCACTACATTACTAGACTCTGACTACTAATCCTAATATGATGGAGAATAAAAACCCAAACAGAATAGAAATATAAGCAGTTCAGAGGATGCATGTTGTATAGTGGGACTTGCCTTTTACATTATATAGGGTAGGAGTTATAAATCTAGTCAATTTTCTGTTGAAATATTTCTCCATGTATTTCTAAAGTTAACAAATATGTGAATACCTGACTCCCTTTCTCTGCAGCCTATTCAGCACATGTAATTTTATATGCACATATAGAATCCTACCTGGAATCACACGTACATTCTTGTGAGATGGCTCACTTGGCAGATACAAATTGTTAGAATAGTTCACTCTTCCTAAATGATGCTGGAACTGAAAATTCAACCAATGGGTGAGCTTCCTGGTTGAACAACTTTACACAAAAACCCATGTTCAGTAAAATAAATATTTCTGATCTGTGGATGATATATATTTCATGGTGAATTTCAATTGGCATATATATTCCTACTTTTTAAAGTCTGTTTGTGTGTGTGTGTGTATACATACTCTCCAGATTTTTCAAAATATGAAATATGTGTCTTATTATACACTCCCTAAAATAATTCATATTCATGTATGTGGATTTTTAATCAACTTTTCACTAGATTATTCCCAGGAATATTCACACACCTGAAAAACATATTTGTTTCCTCGTACTGAGAACTATCTTCAGTGAATGGTGCATACAAATCCTTGTATTTCTGCAGTAACTTACCCAGTTTAACATCAATGCAAATAGATTTCTATGGGACATGATGTGTATTTTGAAATTCATTTTTATTCAACACTGGTACATTGCAATTTCTTCCGTTTATGCACATCATAAAATATATATTTCATCTAGAAATTCGAAAATTAATAGGCATTTGTTTCATTTTCAATCACTTCCTGCTTCAGAACACATGTATAACTCCATGTTTCTTGACTGATCTTTTCATGAGGTTTCTTTTTCGATTTCCTTAATCATTTTTGAAGCAAAACTCACACACTCTTCATGATGAACCATAACCCTAATATTACCATTAGATGTATATTTGGTTTTAATGAATGTATATATATCAATATAAGATTTCCTCTATGTTTTCATTTATCAATTCAATCCATTATTCAAAGTTGGAACCAGTAATACTATTTATTCACAGTATGGTCTATTCATGCATTATCTCTATATTCATAGACACAGGGTACACCTATTTGTACCCCCAGTACTAACTTATACGTCTTCACAATATTGCTCCCAGAAATGGTGGAAGAAATACTCATGTCACCTGATCTACATGTACATGTTATCACAGTAATATTCTGGAAACAAAATGCAAAGGTCACAGTTATGATTGTACCAAAACCTAAATGAAAAGTGAGCATGGATTACTAAAAATATTCCTGTCCAGGTTGCTACCGCTCTCAAATGTCAATCCTATTGGTGACTATATATTTGTTTCCTCCTAAGATTATATATTCAACCTCAAGCCTGTTGAAAATGTGTAATCCTATCACTCACTTTATACTTTGCCTGATATCCTAATGTCTCTATTGATTTCTGCTTTCCTAAATATTTTCCCAGTTTATCATTTTGACTGACTCTTCACATGTGCTGACATTTAAATTCACTTTCTAACCGAAACCCAATTGCTAAAAACATTTCCTCCAAAACCTATAATCACTATTCTTTCTAAACCTACCGACACTTTTCCTAATCCTACCGACTATAGCTTTTTGACTGGATATTCTCGTGACATTCAATCATCCAAGGTACAAGGTCCTATGACATTGTATATGGATTTATTTAAGACATCTGTGCAGAACGTAAGTCAAAGCTAAGTATCCCAATTAAAGGCCCAATGCCCTTCTGGGCTTCAAATTTTACCTAGATTTCTGTTTTCATACTTATATTTCACCTAAATATTCCTGTAAATATCGCACATTCCCAATACCATTATTCATCGCTCAGAATGATTCTTAATCCAAATCGAACCTGTCATTAAGCCTAACCAAACACTGTTCCCTCAATCTAACTTTACAGAAGAGCAGCGACAGAGTTGGTCTTACAATACAGGAATGTAGGGGATCTTCCAGATGCTGAGATCCTCAAAGTTTTAAGCAGAAATGATCCCTGGAGAAGACATAGGCAGCTATGAAGGACCTGAGAGAGCAAAAGTCATCTTCCATGGCAAACAACGTACTCAGGATGAAGCATTGTGTCTGAATCAGCCTCTCTTTTCTTAATGTAGAGAAGAGGGACCAAACCAGGCCTGTGTGGAGAGCTGTTCCCGGATTCCTATGGTTGATATACCATTCTAACAGTTGAAACTGTCTCAGGAAGTAGGGGCAGCCTCCACCTCATGGGAACCTTGCAATCACCTGTTAGGACAAAGTGGTTGCAAAGGCAGTAAACTCACTCAGTTCCTGAATGAAGCGACCTACCTCACTTCCTTGGTGAAGAAACTCCCTGACCTTGGGCTCCAGGAAGACAGAGAATACCAAGACCTTGTCACAGTTCCAGTCCCAGTGGGCTCCATTGTTTGGAAAAACCAAGGATAGACTAAGTATTCCTTGGTACCTACTGATATGAGGATTTCAAATGCCAGGAGAGCTCTGGAGAGGGGCCTTTCCTGAGAAAGCAGGTAGTGGTTCACCGCGACCAGATCTGAGACAGGACAGGCCTTTTGGGGGAACATAGTATGGCCCACCAGTCAGAGGACACTCCAGATAGTCACAGACCTACTTGAATGAAGGAGGTGCGTTTGCGCGTGTGTGTGTGATTTTGTGGTTTAGTCTCTTCTTATGAGAATAGGTAGGAAAGGCGGTTTGTTTGGTTTGGAGTGGACTGCTTCTAGTAAGTCGTTTGACAAGGCGATTTTTTGCATGTCTTTGTAACCCACTGTGTTCGTGGTTGTAGACCTTAGAAAAAAGAATGCATCAATGTGTCCTGTCTAGTAGAAATCTTCCCAGCATTCATCCTGCCCAATTTAGGAGTGGACTGCCCCTTGCCTTATGGATGGGCAACACCTGCAATCTTCCTAAGTTCCTGATTTCTTCCTCAATTCTGGTCACTCTCAAGAATAGGCTCATTGTTTTGTGTCCAAGATATGTACCACCTCCAATCTGAGTGACATGGCCATGTACAAGATAGATGAAGGGAATGGCGAGCATCTCAGAAAACTCTAATATCAGTGTGTCCAGGAAAGTCTCAGTGGATAAACCCTGCTTTGGGCCTTTTGCTATTGTTCTGTTGCCCTGAATGTCAGGAAAGTCTTTGCCTCAGGCCATCCCTTTGTGAATCCTGAAGAAAACAGTTTTCAAATGGAAATAAATGGGCATCAACTGTGGCTCTGTGCTTAATTGCTTTGGAAAGGGATGCGTCTGAATCAGCCTCTTGGTCCTATGTGAGGCTATAGCTTAGATTCTCAGCACCTGATGGATCTAAAGAAAGATCCCATGTGTGCATTCAAAACCAAAATGGCAAAAAGATCAGTAATTGTGGATGAAGTCTCTTGCCTTCCTCTGTAAGGTTCCTGACCTCCATCAAGTGAGATTAGGCATTCTTTGGGTCAAATGAGTTCTTCAAAGCCCTGTGGAGGCCATTAACAGGTGGCACTGGAGAACTCTTAAATGGTCTGTTGCTGATCATGAGTATACTAGCCAGGGCCTTTATTGACTGAGTTTCATAAAAATTATCTAGAACAGCGATGCCAATAAGTTGGAGCCTGCTGAGTAGTGGACCTAGAGCAGTAGTGTGTGATAAAATATCTGTGGTGGGACCATGTGGATCTGCTATTGACTTCCAAATGGCTTGTGACTGACATGGTGCAGCCAGCAGACCCTTCTATGTAAAGGCATCTTGTATATGGAGAGGTTTCAGGGTAATGTTAAGAATCAGGTTGCTGAGGTTAAGGGGACAAGCTATCTGGTATTGAAGCCTGGTTGGTACATTCTCCTGCAGAACGTGACCCACAACACGTGACAGAACTTCCTCCAGCACTGTGTTCCAGTTGAACTCATTGTATTTCGTGAAGCAAATACCAATGTCCCAGTTCAGCAGCAAGAAACACCACAAAAGTTGGAGGATGAACAAATGGCTTCAGAGTCCACATGGGGTGACACTTAGCCCCCAGTGGCCACAGTTTACATACAAAGAGAGAAATCAGCACTGCTGCCTCAGGATCATTGGAAAATAAGAAACCAAGATCTTCATGTCACATAGATACAGACCCAGCTTTGATGGTCTCACTAGAAAGGAAGCTAAAGCTTCTGACAAACACATATATTTCAAGTGCCCACCCTCAGAGGCAGTTTCTCAAGAAATCTTTTGGCCAACAGAGCTCCATGTTTGTGGAGTGTTTACCCTGTCCCTTACTTTTGGAAACTGCTCTACAACCTCCAAAATTGTGAACTCCTGAGCATATTCCACTACAGATATATATTCACAAATTTTCTACCTCTTCTCTTCTAATTGTGTCTTATTTGGGGTGAAGGTAATTTCAAGGCATTGTTGTGGATGAGAGTTGGAAGATTTTTTTGTAGCACATATTTGCATACACATTGGATTCATTTTCCAAATTTCCATTCGAAATACTGAATTCCTGACATAACCCATAACCTACTAGAATCTGACTACTAATCCTAATATGATGGAGAACAATAACCCAAACAGAATAGAAATCCAAGAAGTTCAGAGGAGGCATGGTGTATAGTTGAACTTGCCTTTTGCATTATATAGTGTAGGAGTTATAAATCTAATCAATATTTTGTTGACATAGTTGTCCATGTGTTTTTAAATTTAACAAGTATTTGAATTCCTGTCTCCGTTTGTCTGTAGCCTATTCAGCACATGCATTTTTATATGCACATATAGAATCCTACCTGGTATCAAATGTACATTCTTGTGAGGTGGCTGACTTGGCAGATACAAATTATGAGAAGAGATCACTCCTCCTAAACGCTGTTGGAACTGAAAATTTAACCTAAGGGGGAGCTTCCTAGTTGAACAACATTATACACAAATCCATGTTCAGTAAATTAAATATTTTTGGATCTTTGGACGATATGTATTTCTACATCAATTTCAATTGGCATATATATTGCTACATTTCAATGTCTCTGTGTGTATATGTGTTTGTTTGTGTGTGTGTGTGTGTGTATATATATATATATATATATATATATATATATATATATATATACTCTCCAAATTTTTAAAAATATGAAATACTTCTGTCTTCTTTTACACACCCTAAATTCATTCATATTCATGTATGTGGATTTATAATAAACTTTTCACAAGATTATTCTCAGAATTATTCATCCACCTGAAATACATATTTGTTTTCTAGTACTGACAAGTAACATCAGTGAATGGTGCATACAAATCCTAATATTTCTACAGTAACTGACCCAGTTTAACATCAATCCAAGTAGATTACTATGGGACATGATGTACATTTTGACGTTCATTTTTATTCAACACTGGTACTTTACTATTTCTTCAGTTTATTCACATCATAGGATATGTATTTCATCCACAAGTTAGCAAAATTATTTGCATTTGTGTCACTTTCAATCACTTTCTACTTCAGAACACATGCATTCCTCTATGTTTCTTGACTGGTCTTTTCATGAGACTTCTTTCCAAACACATTATTTTCCTTTTCCATTCTCACTTTTGAAGCAGATCTCACACACCTTTCATGATAGAATATAACCCTAATATTACCATTAGATGTATAACTCATTGGAATGAATGATTCTATATCAATATAAGATTTCTTATATATTTTCAGATATCAATTCTATCAATCCATTATTTGAAGTGGAATCAGTTATATTATTTATTCACAGTATTGTCAATTCATGAATTACTTCTATATTCATAGACACAGGGTACACCTCTTTGTACCCCCAATACTAATTTATTTTTTTTTATTTTGCATTCTTTCTTAAAGTATTTTTATATTATTTTCAACAACATTTGAAACAACAGGATTTTCTAAATAGACTTGTCTTTAGCATACCCAGATGAAAAAAATATAATTCTATTTCATATCCCTTTGTGGGATAATGTGGGTTTTTTGTACTGAAAAAATGCTAGGAATATTAGAATATATGATCCGTTAGCCAACTTTGTTTGTTTGTTTGTTTGCTTTTGCAAAGCTAGGAATTGAACCCTAGTAGTAACTAGTAATTCTACTCATTCAGAAAAGTTAGTGTGTCATTTTATTGAAATAACCATACTGGATATAAAATAGATACACATGTGATACAATAGATTGCATGGTATATAAATTTGTATCTCAGTAAAGCTGTAATTAAAATAAAATATAAAGTATTGAAATTCAGGCAAAGGATAGGAAAGATATTTGTGTCTGTTTTTCAGAAGTTTATTGTCATCCATTTAAAAAATCTTTTAAAAGAGATTGCATTTGAACAAAAGGTATTGTTTAGTGTGCTTTCTCTGTATTCTTAGTGGTTCTTCACTATTACTATTTTATTCACACCCTCTTAATTTCTTATTGTTGAGCCAATTCTGCATCTAAATGTAGTGGCAAGATATATTCAGGAGTCTGGTGCAATAGTGCATGCCTGAAATCCCAACTACTAAGACCCTTTCTCAAAACAACAAAAAAGTAGTGGGGGTGGGGAGCATGGATGTAGTTTAGCAGTCAAGTGCTTTCCGAAGCATGTGGAGGCCCTGGGTTCTATCTGCAGCACCGCAAAAGCAAAACAAACAAAAGACGTATTCCAGAGATTTTGATTATTTCTGCAGGAGACATGCAGTCAAGACTAAGTAATTTGAAACAGGAGTGGCACAAGAAGTGGAAGATAAAGTATCATTTTTTTTTCTTTTTTTTTTGGTTAGAATTAGTTCACTTTGCATTCCTTGCGTATGCGCCTCTACCTTTGGAACCACATTGGTAAAAGTTTGTGTAAGAATTGTTTGTTGGCATATCCTAGAGTGCTCAATTTATACGTCTTCAAAATATTGCTCCCAGAAATTGTGGAAGAAATACTCATGTCACCTGATCTACATATACATTTTATCACAGTAATATTCGGAACACAAAATGCAAAAGTCACACTTATGATTGTACCAAAGGCTAAATAGAAAGTGAACCTGTATTATTAAAAACATTCATGTCCAGGTTGCCTAATACTCTCAAATGTCAATCCTATTGGTGACTACATATTTGTTTCTTCCTAAGATTATATATTGAAACTCAACCCTGTTGATAATGTCTAATCCTATCACTCACTTTATACTTTGCCTGATTTCCTAATGTCTCTATTGATATCTGCTTTCCTACATATTTTCCCCAGTTCATCATTGTGACTCATTCTTCACATGTGCTGACATTTACATTCATTCTCTAACCGAAACCCTATTACTAAAGAACTTTTGGTCCAAATCCTATACTCACTCTTCTTCCTAAACCTACGGACTATATTCCTAATCCTACTGACTATCCCTTTTTGACTGGATGTTCTCTTCTACATTCAATCATCCAAGTAAAGGTCGGTCGAGTGTCGGAAGAGGAGACCACCAAGAGTCTATCTCATGTAACAGCAAAGGGTTTATTGGGGGTCCAGCATGCTGGGGCTCAGAGTTCACTTGAAAAGAGTAGAGAGCCCTGAGAACAGCTTAAGCAGAGGTTAAATACTTTCCCTTGCGAGTGCAGGGAGGGAAGTTTATTGATGTGTCAGGGCGAGTGGTCAATTTGCATGCAACCTGGTGAAGGAGTACATTCTGCAGTTTGACAGTTGGGGACAGCACATTCTGGGAACAAGATTGGCAAACATTTCTCAAGATTTCAACAGTGTTTTGTTAAGCGTACAGAAAAACAGGAAGTGACAACTACATATTTTATTAACCTTTCATTCGACACTTCTTTTTCTGGCTACTTTTAATCATAAAAATGATCATTGGGGGGTGTCACATTCTATGTCTGCTAGTGGGGTATTACCATTAGTTTAACTTGTCCAATTTGAGCTTGGAGAAAATAAATTACATGGTTGAGCAAGCAGGGTTTAATAGTTAGCAATAATATGAGGATTATTATTGGACCGGCCAGGGTTGATAAATGCGTAGTTAACCAGGGGAACTTTGTGAACCAAGATTCAAAACACCCTTTTTTGGCCTCTCTCTGTCGTTGACGCTCTTCAAGTCATCTTTTTAATTTACTCATAGATTTTTTTACAACTCCAATATGGTTGGCATAAAAACAACATTCCTCCATCAATGCAAAACAAAGGCCCTCTTCTCACATGAAGAGGAGTTCCAATCCTCGACTGTTCTGTAAAACAACTTCAGAGAGATAGGTTAAAGATTCCTGCAATGCTGTTATGGAGGTTTCTAATATCTTTAAGTTTTGGTCTATAGCTGCTTCTATTTGGGTCATTTGTTTTGTCCCATGGACCAAGGCAGTGGTTCTTGTGCCCACCCTTGCAGCAACATGTATTCCTAATAGGATCGCAAAAGTGAGTGATATATGTTCCCAGTGGAACTAGGTTTTATGCCCCCCCTATTTGATCTTCAAATGAACCTGTGTTGATAGAGCACTCTGGGAAACATTTGCACAACTACACAATTAATCACATCTGTTGACCACTTCATGAAAACTTAAACAATGTTTTAAGTATATAGAATTATACTGTTGTAGGGACGGACAAGGCAAGGCACCTAAGATAGTACCAAAGACAGGAAAACAGTCCTATTTGTTTGCAACCAGATTCAGAGGGCATTACTTCTGTTGTAATCAATTAAATCCCCGGAACCCCAAGTTTAGGTACTTTCAGAATTTTGTACCCAACATATAAGGGAAGGGGCTCAGAAGTTCACAGTCTTAAGCAGTTCACAAAAAGCAGTTTGTATTCTGTTTTTTCCTCTGTTGTGGGAAAGTTAACTTTTCAAGGACACCTGGGTGAGGGAGAGCATTATATTCCCTTTATTTTTTCCCCCTCCCAACTGTTACCATGGAGCCCAGTTGGTAACTTCTTTATCTTACAAATGTAGCCATCTCTGTGAAGCCTCAGCTCAAGGCCAAGGCCTTGTTCCCATATTTTGTGAAAAACTAGTAAGGTGGTGTCTAGCTTAGGATTGCTGATTTTTTTAGCCAGTGGCCAAGTAGAATAGGGCAACACGAAAAGAGGAAGTTTATGTACTTAGAAATTTTTTATAGGGACTCTTTTTCTGAAAGTCCTAAATTCAGCTATGTTGAAGATTTCTGGAGAAGGTCAGTTAAGACATTTCTGTGCGCCTGATACAGAGGGGGAAGACGGGGAAGGCATGGCTGTGAGCAGCTCCGTGGATCTGAGAATGAGGTAGGAGAGATGTAAAAGAATAATGGGAAAGGGGTTTTGGATTTTTCTAGGAACAAATCTTGAGCAGTACAACAGGTAGAGCAGAGGGTAAGATGGGAGTTAGTATCCCCAAAAGCCTGTGAGGGACTTTAAATACTTAGTAACCTGTTTTCAGTGATGACAAAGCAACTTTAAAGGCCATTTACATTACATCTTCGATAAGGGTCTGAGGGCTCTCCTCAGCTGGTTTGAGCTTTGTGTTAGCTAGTAAGAGGACCTGGTGGGACCTGGTGCAGGCAATGACAAGAGAAGAGAGGAGTGAGTGGGTTAAGGTGTACCTCAGTACCTGCTACCTTAACAAGGGGGCAATGGTCATAGAATGGGCGGAGGTTTGGGTTTTTGATCTAGTAATTGGAGGGGAGAAATCAGGTTGCTTAGGTGAGAGTAAGAGCAGAGAGTATGGAGCAGATGGCTTAGGGTGAGGATCTATTGGAGAAGCATAGTTCAGGATGTGAGCAAAGGAGGGAAAAGGCCTCCACATAGGGGAATCTCCTTTCACACTTTTGAGCACTTGCAAAAGTTAAAAAGGTCACGCAGAATTTGAGGATCTAGAGACCCCTCTGGGGGCTATCAATTTTGGTTATCTAATTGGATATGGCCAATGCTGTGTACAGAATTTGATGAGGAGTTTGGGTTCCATCAAGCAGTCCCTGAATGCTCACATCCCCATGACTTACAGAAGAAGTCGGCTTCCCCCCAACACAGCCGTGACTGTTTGTGGCTTTGATAGTCCGCCAGGCAAACATAGTAATCTAGGCTAGCCAAACTGCATCTGGCTCGTGTGTCCCTACATCCATAATATTTGTTTCCATTATCTATGGTAGAGAAGGGATTTAATGGAATTTTAGTGGGATCCACTTCATCAGGGATATCCCAATGGAAAAGACCTATAGCCAGCTGACAAATGTCTCTGTGGAGAGATGGCGACCATGTCCTTAAGTGGGCTGTATGCAAGATAGACCATACTTCTTGTCCAGTAAGATTTGTGATCAGCCATTGCTGCTGAATGGGCTGATGAGGGTTAGGACTACTGGTGGTCAAGGGGAGAGTCTATAGCCTTATTGACAAGGCAAATACACAATTTGAAAGGGTTACCTGTCTTTTACAGTTTCCAGCCAGAGTCTGGACAGGGCACAGGCTTGAGATGAGAGGTATGGATCCAGGAAGTGATTCTGTCTACCTTTACTTCTGTAGGTGTTATAAGTAGCACCTTCTATGGTCCCTTTCAGCGTGGTTCCATGGATGACACCTGATGTCGTCTAATGTAGACAAGTCTCTTTCTTGATATTGATGTTGATTCCCCTCGTCCCCGGGTTGGTAGGCAGTGGCCATCTGTCTTCACAGGTATCTGTGTGGTCCTGGCTGAAAGACAATATCTCTGACTTTTTAAATTAGTGGGAAGTAGAAAGATCCTTCTAGGGTCCATCCAAATCCAATGGTGAGCCATTCTGAGGCACAGAGAGTCTGCCAGGTCCAGCGTTTTGCTAAAAAAGAAAGATTCTGATCCCTTAAGCAAACTTTGGTGCAGTGATCAAGGGTCAGAGACAGAGGCATTGAAGTGCTCTGTCCCATAATGAAAGATACACAAACAGTAAAAGCAACAACACACGACACAGACAAGACAAGACAATAAAGACAGGATATGGAAGTCCAACACTGAGACCAGGACTTAGTAGTTGGCAGTACCCGATCGGTTGGCAATAACGAATCTGAAACAAAATATCACTGAGTCATGGAGACTATTGTTCCTCAATTTTCTGAGTCCTCTATGACGTCACCCAGGGACTTGGCCTGTGGCTCTGTGACATGACTGTCAGCCATCGTTGGAGAGAGCTCACGCTCTTCATTGACATCCATTTTGCCAAGCCCTGACCTGAAACCTGACCAGAAAGAGGCACCTTACTTACCCTGAGAGGAGTTCGTTGGGGTCTCTTGTCCACCGCTGCCGGATCTCAATGGAACCTCCATATGTAAAGGTCCGGTGACAATCGGGGGAAGAGACCACCAAGAGACTGTCTCATGCAAAAGCAAAGGGTTTATTGGGGGTCCAGCATGCTGGGGCTCAGAGCTCACTTGAATAGAGCAGAGAGCCCAGAGAACAGCTTAAGCAGAGCTTATATATTTTCCTTGGACAGGGCAGGGGGGTAAGTTTATTGATGGGTCCGGGCGAGTGAGCGGTTTGCGTGCAACCGGTTGAGGGAGTACATTCTGCAGTTTGGCAATTGGGGACAGCACATTCTGGGAATAAGATTAGCAAACAGTTCTCAATATTTCAAAAGTGTTTTGTTAAGCATACAGAAAAACAGGAAGTGACAAGTACTTATTTTATTAACCTTTCACTGCGAACTATACTTTGCCAGAATTCCTAATGTCTCTATTGTGTTTGTTAAAGTTCATTTTTATTCAAACCTGGTACGTTATTATTTCTTCAGTTCATGGACATCATAAGATATTTCCTTTCATTCACAAGTTCACAAATTTATAAACGTTTGGTTCACTTTCAATCACTTCCTCCTTCGGAAGACATATGTTCCTCCATGTTTCTTGACTGGTCTTTTTACTAGACTTCTTTCTAAACATATTATTTTCGATTCCATAATCATTTTTGAGGCAAAACTCACACACTATTCATGATAAATGATAACCCTAACATTACAATTAGATATATAACTGGTTGGAATGAATGTATGTATATCAATATAAGATTTTCTATATATTTTCAGATATCAATACAATCCATTATTTAAATTTGGAACCAGTTATATAATTTATTCACAGTATGGTCTATTAATGCATCATCTCTATATTCATCAAAACAGGGTAAACCTAATAGTATCCCCAGTACTAATTTATAAGTTTTCAAAATATTGCTCACAGAAATGGTGAAAGAAATACTCATGTCACCTTAGCTACATATACATATTATCACACTAATATTCTGGACACAAAATGCAAAGGTCACACAGAACATAATTTAAGCTAAGTATCCCAATCAAGGGCCCAAAGTCCTTCTGGGCTTCAAATATTACCTAGATTTCTGTTTTCATACTTATATTTCACCTCCATGTTCTTGTAAATATCACAGGTTCCCAATATCATTATTCATCCAGCAAAATGATTCATAACCCAAATCGAACATGCTATTAACCCTAACCATTCTGTAAACTGAGATTGTTCACTCAATCTCACTTTACAGAAGAGCAGGGACAAAGTTAGTATTACAATACAGGAAGTTAGGAGATCTTCCACCTGCTGAGTACCTCAAAATCCATGCAGAAATGATCCCTGGAGAAGACGTAGGCAGCTATGAAGGACCTGAGACAGCAAAAGTCATCTTCCTTTGCAAACAACCCGATCAGGATGAAAGGATGTGTCTGAATCATCCTATCTATTCTTAATGTAGGGAAGATGTATGAAACCAGGCATGTGTGGAGAGCTGTTCCCAGGTGCCTATGTTTCTATACCATTCTAACTTGTGAAAGTGTCACAGGAAATAGAGGCAGCCTCCTTTTCCTGAGACACTAGGAAGCAACTGTTAGGACAAAGTGGTCGCCAAGACAGTGGCCTCATTCATTTTCTGAAGAAAGTGACCTCACCTCACTTTTTTCGTGATGGAACTCTCTGAATTTTGTGATCCAGGAAGCCAGGCACCAAGAGCCAGTACCAGTCCCAGTCCAAGTGGGCTCACTTGTTTGGATTTACCAAGTAAAGAGTCAGTCTTTCTTGGTACCTACTGATGTGAGGGTGACCAAATGCCAAGAAAGCTTTGAAGAGGGTCCTTTCCTGAGAGGGCAGGAAATGGCTCACCACTGCCTCCTGAAAACTTCACAGAATTGGCCAAGGAGACCAGATCTGACACAGGACCGGCCATTTCTGGGGAACATTCTATGGCCTACTAGTCAGAGGACACTCCGGATAGTCACAGACATACTTGGGGAAGGAGGTGACTTTGTGTGTGTGGATGTCAGTTTGTGGATTTGTCTCATATTCTGAGAATAGGTAAAAAAGGAGGTTTGTTTGGTTTGGAGTGGACTGTTTCTAGTAAGTCATCTGACAAGGAGACTGTTTCTATGTCTGTGTATCCCACTGTGTCCTTAGTTGTAGATATTAGAAAAGAAAATGGCTCAATGGGTGTGTCCTGTCTAGTAGAAAGCTTCACAGCATTCATCCTGCCCAATTAATGAATGGACTGAGGCTTGACTTATCCATGGGCAACACCTAGTATCATCCTAAGTTCTTGAATTCTTCCTGAATTCTGGCAACTCTCCAGAAAGGCTCATGTTTTTTTGTACAAGATATGTACCACCTCCAAGCTCTGTGACATGGCCATGTACTAGTTAGCTAAAAGGAATGGCGAGCACACCAGAAAACTCAGATATTGGTGTGACCAGGAAAGTCTCTATGGTGAAACCTGGCTTAGGGCCTTTTGCTTAACTATTGTTCTGTTGCCCTGAATGTCAGGAACCTCTTTGCCTCAGGCCACCCCTTTATAAAGCCAGAAGAAAACAATTTTCAAATGGAAATGAATGGGCATCACCTGTGCCTCTTTGATGAATTGTTTTGGAAATGGTTATGTCTGAATCAGACTCTGGGCCCTGTGTGAGGCTGTGGCTTAAATTGTCAGCACCTCTTGCTGATCATGAGTGTACCAGACAGTGCCTTGATTGACTGGGATTTATGAAAATGGTGTAGAACAGAGATGCCATTAAGTTGGACCCTCCTGAGTAGTGGGCCCTGAGCTGTGGTGTGCAGGTGTGTGATAAATCATCTGTGGTTGCGCCATGTGGTTTTGCCATTGATTTCCAAATGGTTTGTCACTGACACGGTGCAGTGACCAGACACTTATATGTAAAGGTGTCTTGTTAAATGGCTAGTTTTCAGGGCAATGTGCAGAACCAGGTTGCTATGGAGAAGGGGGCAAGTTATGTGGGAATGAAGCCTGGTTGGTGCATTCTCTTGTAGACCCTGAAAAACCACAAATGACAGAACTCCCTCCAGGACTGTGTTCCAGTTGAACTCCTTGTATTTTGTGAGGCAAATACCAAACTCTCAGTGCTGCAGCAGGAAACTCTACGAAAATGGAGGATGAACAAAATGCTTCACAGTCCACACAGGGAGACACTTAGACCCCAGTGGCCACAGTTTACATACGAAGAGAGAATTCAGCACTGCTGCCTCATGTGTATTGGAAAGCAAGAAAGAATGTCCTCCAGGTCACATAGATGCAGACCCAGCTTTGGTGATCTCACTACAAAGGAAGCTAAAGCTACTGACAACATATATTTCAAGTGCCCATCCTCAGAGGCAGTTTCTCTAGAAGTCTTTAGGCCAGCAGACCTCCATGTTTGTGGAGTGTTTACCCTGTCCCTTACTTTGGGATACTCCTCTACCCCCTCCAAGTTTGTGAACTCCTGAATATTTTCCATTCCAGATATGTATTTACAGATTTTCTAACTCTTCTCCTCTAACTGTTTCTTATTTGGCGTGAAGGTAACGTCAAGGCATTGTTCTGGATGAGAGTGGGAAGATTTTTGTGTAGCACATATTTGCATACACATTGGATTCATTTTCCAATTTTCCATTCCAAAGACTGAATCCCTGACACTAACGCATACCCTACCAAACTCTGACTACTAATCCTAATATGATGAAGAAAAATAAAACAAACAGAATAGAAATACAAGCACTTCTGAAGAGGCATGGTGTATAGTTGGACTTGCCTTTTGCATGATAAAGTGTAGGTGTTATAAACCTAGTCAATTTTTCATTGAAATAGTTCTCCATGTGTTTTTTTTCCTTTAATATTTATTGTTGGTTCTACAAAACATTACATAGTTCTTGACATGTCATATTTCACACTTTGATTCAAGTACGTTATGAACTTCCATTTTTCTTCGTATACAGATTGCAGTATCTCATCAGTTACACATCCACTATTTTACATATTGCTATACTAGTGTCTGTTGTATTCTGCTGCCTTTCCTGTCCTCTACTATCTCCCATCCCCTCCCCTCCAATCCTCTCTCTCTACCCCATCTATTGTAATTCATTTCTTCCACTTGTTTTTGTCCCCTTTCACCTCACTTCATCTTGTATTTAATTTTGTATAACCATGAGGGTTTCCTTCCATTTCTATGTAATTTTCCTTCTCTTTCCTTTTCCCTCCCACCTCTCACCCCTGTTTAATATTAATCATCTTCTCATGCTCTTCCTCCCAACTCTGTTCTTAGTTACTCTCCTTATATCAAAGAAAACATTTGGCATTTGTTTTTTAGTGATTGGCTATCTTCACGTAGCATAATACGTTCTAATGCCATCCATTTCTCTGCAAATTGTAAGATTTTGTCATTTTTTAATGCAGAGTAATACTCCATTGTGTATAAATGCCACATTTTTTTTAATCCATTCATCTATTGAAGGGCATCTAGGTTGGTTCCACAGTCTTCCTATTGTGAATTGTGCTGCTATGAACATAGATTTATCAGTGTCCCTGTAGCATGCACTTTTTGGGTCTATAGGGATTAGACCGAGAAGGGGAATTGCTGGGTCAAATGGCGGTTCCATTCCCAAGTTTCCAAGAAATCTCCATACTGCTTTCCAAATTTGCTGCACCAATTTGCAGTCCCACCAGCAATGTACAGGTGTACCCTTTTTCCCACATCCTCGCCAGCACTTGTTGTCGTTTGACTTCATAATGGCTGCCAAGCTTACTGCAGTGAGATGGTATCTTAGGGTGGGTTTGTTTTGCATTTCTCTGAATGCTCGAGATGGTGAGAATTTTTTGATGTACTTATTGATTGATTGTATGTCCTCCTCTGAGAAGTGTCTGTTCAGGTC